>NW_027459732.1:0-163781 GCF_025594145.1 Primulina tabacum | reverse complement strand
GCGGAAGGCGCGCATGTGAAGGGCCTAAAACTCCTTTCTTGAAATTGCGGAACTATTAAAAATTTTCTTTTTAAAGAACTTAAATGGCCTCATTCATAAAATCACTGGGGAATCAAGTTCAATGTTTAAAATAATAGCAGCGGAAAAAAAATAAAGTTTTGCAACAATAACAATTTAAAAATTATCCAACGACTGATAAAATTGTTTGCGGAATAACAACGGCTGCACTGAGGTCCTCGGGTGCCACTTACTGCCGACCCAAGCTGGCTCACTGGTCCCCGCCCTCGGCCCTGGCCTCATCAGTACCTACAACAATCAAGTCTAGTGAGCCTAAAGACTCGGCATGCATATATCGCAGGTAACGAGTAAAAATCTGAATTTAAAATATGCATGAGTTAACATATCCTGTCCTGAGGCATACTGAAAAATAATCTGTACTGAGCAATTATAATACGTGCATAACTGAGCTGGAAATCACTGTAAAAATATTTGCTCCTTGGAGCCTGTACTGAAATAACTGGTAAAATTTTCTGTTGAGATTATGTTTTACGCCTGTGGCCACTGCACTAAGCTGAACTGATCGGTAACTGGCTACCGGGGAGGCTAAAACTGAACTGAGCTGGCCGATCACTGGCGACCGGGTGGTACCATACTGAACTGATCGGTCACTGGCGACCGTATAAAATAACACTCCCACATAGTGAATGAACCACAAGCCATATCGCATAAATCTCAAAAATAATCATTTTCTATTTAATGCACGTAAAATAATTAACTGGCGTGATGAAATTCCTGTAATTTTACCAACTGGATTGGATTGGATCGTTCCCAGGCTCGCTTGCAACCTAACTGTGCCATGAAAAATATGCAATAGCTTAAACTTGACCAATTACGCAATTTACGTTCAAAAGATGCGACTATGACGCCTAATGACTTCGCATTTAATCATGACTCCGAGCCAACCTGAACCGACGTATAGTCATGATTAAAATACGCTGAAAAATCATAAAATAATGTTCCTAAAATGATAGGGTCGAAATGTAGGTGGAATGGAGGCCAAAACACGAAACGCTCTTTCGAGAGTCAATTTGGCACATTGCACCGTAAATTCTCGTACGACCTCAAAAATGATCCAAATGACAAACGGTCAAAAACATGACCTTCCTAACTCAATGAGGCACTGTCCAGTCCAAGGCCATGGGCTAAAAGCCAACCAAGAACTCGAACGAGCCTCTGAACCGACACAGCAACTTGCTGTAATTTCCAGCAGCTGCGCAACTTACAAGACTTGCGTTGGTTTCGAGACTATAGGCCATTAGGGGCGTGAACCACCGACCAGAGACTCTTACCAACATCCCAAGGAATGATTTGAACCATGGCTAAGGGCCCTAGGCCAGCCACACTCCGCATCACACCATAACTCAACCGAAGGGTCCAACCTGAGAGCAACGTGCAGCGTGTGTAGTGTTTATGCTATGATCGATGTCTCGTGTCGTTCCAAGGCCATTTGTCTGACCATGGCACGATCTAGACATCTAGGAGCATGATATGAACCGTGGCTAAGGGCCATAGGCCAACCAAGATCCATACCAAGCAAACACAAACCGAAACCAAAAGCTGTCCAACCGAAGTAGCCGAAGGGTATAGGGGCTGTTTGTGATGTTTTGATTAAAAACCGATGAACCATGGACCAAGCCACCAAAAGGGCAACTTAGTCACGTCTTAGACATGCTAGGGAAGTGATCCAACCATGGCTATAGGCCCTTGGGGCAGCCAAGATCAGATCCTTCCTCCATGACAAGAAACTGAATTTTACGAACAACATTTCTGCACCTATGGGGAGGTTGCTGTCATTCTGAATTTCCAGCAAGCATGGGGCTGGTTTGAATGGACCAACATGGTCCTAATGCATCCTACTACATGTATATAAGCCGCCTTGGGAGCCTGTAGTCGATCCAATACCTGAAACTCACAATCCAAAAGAAACCGTGAAGCTTGCCAAGGAATTCGAAAATTCTGCATGTGTGGTTTCAAAATGTTTCGACATGGATCTCGATTTTTGCTTGAATAAACATGATCATGTACTGAAAAATAAATGATAATATGACTTGATTGAGGTTTGAAAGAAATCTAGACATGCCTGGTTTCGTTTCGAAAGAAAACGAACGAAACGACGACGACGCGGCACGGAGGAGGTGGAGCGCTTCTCTTGTTTACCTTTCTTGCTCTCGATTTTTCTTCCCTTGCTTCCTACTAAATTCCCACGGTTTTCCTCTCTCAAAAACACTCTGAATTTCGTGACTAAGGGAGGGGAATGATGGTTAGGAGGGTGAGGGAAGTGGGTGCAAGATATAAGGAAAGAATCAAGACCAAGTCTTCTCATTTTTGAATTTTGAATTATGGTTTGATATCAAATGAGTTGGTGGATGCTTCTAGGAGGTAGTGGCCGAAATTTTGCTTATTTTCTAGTCTAGGATATGTCCATTAATTAATTAAATTGTGCTCCCAAAAATCCTAGAATTATCCTACTAATTACATGCAAAGAATTGGTCAAAGTTGATGAGTTGGAAAAATGAATCTTCTAGCACTAAGGGTGGCCAAAAAATGCATGATAAAATAAAGGGAAATGTTGATTATCTAGTCAACTAATAATTCTTGAAAGCCTTACTAATCCTTTAAATAATTTAGTGAGCTAACCCCTTAATTAAGTAACTTAAATGAGCTCATTTCTTAATCACCTCAAATAATTAAATTAAATCCTCAAACCTCCCTTACTAGCTTAAATGAACTTACTTGCTAGCTAAATTAACTTCTGAAAATATTTCTCGAAATCTTAAATTCTATCTCAAAACTCCAACTCCGGTCCGGCCTCACTGAAATAACTTAAATGCTAAAAATCAAACTACTGAACTGAAATAATAAAATAATTAACTTCAAACAAATGCATTTAAAATAATCATGCAATGAAGTCAATTAAATTTAAAAATCTAGAATTATGCATGGCTTATACGTCTACTGATTTATGGGTTCTACAATCCTTCCCCCCTTAAAATAAATTTCGTCCTCGAAATTAGAACTCACCGAATAACTCAGGGTATCGACTTCTCATCTCCGGCTCAGACTCCCACGTAGCTTCCTCCTCTGAATGGTTGAGCCATTTGACTTTGACTCGCTTAACCAACTTGTTCCGAAGTTTCTTCTCCTGTCTGTCTAAGATCTGCACGGGTCTCTCCTCATAAGATAAGTTCGGAGTAAGCTGCAACGGCTCTAAATTCAGCACATGCGAAGGATTTGCCATATACTTCCTCAGCATGGAGACGTGGAACACATTGTGTACTCCGGCCAGATTCGGCGGAAGAGCCACACGATAAGCAAGAGTCCCAACTCTGTCGAGGATCTCAAACGGTCCAATGAATCTTGGACTGAGCTTCCCTTTCTTGCCAAATCTCATGACACCCTTCATAGGTGCCACTTTCACGAAAACATGATCGCCCACTGCAAACTCTAAGTCTCTCCTCCGCTGATCGGCATAACTCTTCTGTCGGCTCTGGGCAGTCCTCATCCTATCACGGATCTTGACTACTACATCCGCTGCCTGCTGAACAATCTCTGGACCCAACTCTGCTCTCTCTCCTACTTCATCCCAATGAACAGGAGATCTACACTTGCGGCCATACAGCGCTTCATACGGAGCCATACCTATAGACGACTGGAAACTGTTGTTATAGGTGAACTCTACCAATGGTAAGTTCGACTCCCAACTCCCAGAGAAATCAATGACGCAAGCACGGAGAAGATCCTCTAAGATCTGAATAACTCGCTCCGACTGTCCATCTGTCTGCGGATGGAAAGCTGTGCTAAACAGCAACTTCGTACCCAAAGTCGAATGCAAACTCTTCCAAAACGAGGAAGTGAATCTGGGATCTCTGTCGGATACGATAGAAACTGGAATACCGTGGAGTCGGACTATCTCTCGGATATACAGCTCTGCATACTGAACCATGGTGAAAGTCGTCTTAATAGGCAAGAAGTGCGCTGATTTGGTAAGACGATCTACAATCACCCAGATGGCATTCGATCCTCTGGCTGACCTCGGCAATCCGGTCACAAAGTCCATGGTAATGTTCTCCCACTTCCACTCGGGAATAGGAAGAGGCTTGAGCAAACCTGCTGGTCTCTGATGCTCGGCCTTCACTAACTGGCAAGTCAGGCACTCGGATACAAAACGCATGATGTCCTTCTTCATCCCTGGCCACCAATACAATAGCTGCAGATCTTTGTACATCTTCGTACTCCCAGGGTGAATGGAGTACGGGGACGTATGGGCCTCTGATAAGATGTCTGCTCGGATAGAATCACTGCTAGGAACCCATATCCTATCTCGGTATCTCACAATACCGTCGCTGACTGTATACAAAACACTGCCCTTGGCTTCATCTCTCTTCTTCCACTGTGCCAACTGCTCATCTGCTGCCTGACCGCTGCGAATACGGTCAATAAGAGAGGACTGGATAGTCAAGGTAGATAAACGAGGAACTCTACCTCGAGGATAAGTCTCAAGATCAAACCTCTGCATCTCGATCTGAAGAGGTTTCTGAATCGTCAAATGAGCCATCACTGCGACTTTCCTGCTCAAAGCATCCGCAACTACATTAGCTTTACCCGGGTGGTAGCTAATGTCACAATCGTAGTCTTTCACAAGCTCCAACCAACGCCTCTGTAGCATGTTCAGCTCCTTCTGCGTAAAGAAATACTTGAGGCTCTTATGGTCGGTAAAGATCTGACACTTCTCCCCATACAGATAGTGCCTCCAAATCTTCAAAGCAAAAACTACGGCCGCTAACTCCAGATCATGGGTAGGGTAATTCTTCTCGTGGATTTTCAGCTGTCGAGAAGCATACGCTATCACTCTCCCATGCTGCATCAAAACTGCACCTAAACCAAGCTTCGAAGCATCGGTATAAAGGACAAACTCGCCGGGCCCTGATGGCATGGCCAAAACTGGTGCTGAAATAAGAGCTTGCTTCAAAGTATCGAAGCTCTTCTGACACTCCTCGCTCCACACAAACTTCACATTTTTCTTTGTCAGTGCTGTGAGTGGAACGGCGATAGAGGAAAATCCTTGGATGAATTTTCTGTAATATCCTGCTAGCCCAAGGAAACTGCGGATCTCGGATGCATTCTGAGGCACAACCCAATCTCTGACTGCTACAACTTTTGCGGGGTCTACCTCAATACCACTGCTAGAAACAATGTGGCCCAAGAACGCCACCTTCTCTAACCAGAATTCGCACTTACTGAACTTTGCGAATAGTTTGTGTTTCTGCAATGTCTGCAACACTGTGGTCAGATGCCTGCTGTGCTCCTCCCGACTCTTGGAGTAGACGAGAATGTCATCTATGAACACTATCACAAACTGGTCGAGGTACGGCTGAAATACGCGATTCATTAGATCCATGAAGATCGCTGGCGCATTCGTCAGACCGAACGGCATCACAAGGAACTCGTAGTGACCATAACGAGTCCTGAAAGCTATCTTCGAAACATCAGCATCTCTCACCCTCAACTGGTGATAACCCGAACGCAGATCTATCTTGGAGAAAATCGAAGCTCCCTGCAACTGGTCAAACAGATCCTCAATCCTCGGCAGTGGGTATTTATTCTTCACTGTAACCCTGTTCAACTCCCGATAGTCAATGCAAAGCCTCATCGTACCATCCTTCTTTTTCACGAATAAGACTGGCGCGCCCCATGGAGAAAAGCTCGGGTGAATGAACTCCTTGTCGAGAAGTTCCTGGATCTGCTTCTTAAGCTCTGCCATCTCTGTCGGTGCTAGTCGGTATGGCGCTTTGGATATCGGAGCCGTACCTGGCATAAGCTCAATGGAAAACTCCACCTCTCTCTCGGGTGGCATACCAGAGACGTCTTCGGGAAAAACGTCTAAGAAATCTCTGACAATCGGAACATCTGAGGCTGACTGGCTGGGTTCCTCGGGGACAGATAAAAAGGTCGCTAGAAATGCCCGACACCCTCTATGCATGAGTTTCCTAGCCTGAACATAAGGAATAATGCACGGTAAAGGAAAGTACCTGTCCGGCTCAAATAAGAACTGCTCCATTCCAGGCGGTCGGACAAGAACGGATCTCCGCTGGAAGTCTATCAACACTCTGTTCCTCAATAGCCAGTCCATCCCTAGGATGATGTCAAATTCCGGCATCGGTAGCACAAACAAGAATACCGTGCAGCTCAAGGTCTATATCTCGGATAACATTGGTAGCTGCCATCTCCTCGCCTGACGGCAACACTACTGAAAAGGCTGTATCTAGCCCAATGGTCTGGATCTTGAGAAAGTTTGCAAAGATCTCCGAAATAAACGAGTGAGTGGCCCCTGAATCTATCAAGGCCTTGGTAGCGGAACCAGATATAAAAATTCTCCCTGAAAGAGCGGAGCTCTAAGTTGAATCCCACTACAAGATCTAAACTTATAGACATGCAAAGGTCTAGGTTCCTCTAGCTTAATTTCCCCGAAATAAATCTGAGTAGAGCATGCAATCCTATAACAGTTCTAAGTTCAAAATCTAAATCCCGATTCCCAAAATGCTGAAATTCAAATAATAACTTAAAGTTTAGATGTAAAGTCCCAGATTCGACGACTGTCCTCACTGTATCAAGACGAGTCTTTCCAGCGTGCTTATAGGATGTCCTCACTCACACGCACCCTGGGAAACTTCCCAGGAGGTCACCCATCCCAAAATTGCCCCAAGTCAAGCACGCTTAACTTTGAAGTTCTTATGTGATGAGCTACCGAAAAGAAGATGCACCTTCGTGATATGAGTAGTACAAATCAAATCTTTTAAGCCCTCTTCAACTGTACAGTCCATTACATTGAACAGTCTCGGAATCCCTCTCATTCCCGTGTGGGTCGGTTCATTCATGTTCCCTCCACCTAGAAGCCTGCCAGGAGCCGCTCATTGTCCGTGCAACTACTGATGGCACCGGCGATCACCCCCCGCCCTCTTCGGCCCCGGGCCTCACATGCCCACCAGCTTCCGCTTGGTTCGTCCCCGAACCACACCGTACTAAGAGAAGTCGGCTCTGAGCAGTCCTCATTCTATCACGGATCTTGAGTACTACATCTGCTGCCTGCTGAACAATCTCTGGACCCAACTCTGCTCTTTTTCCTACTTCATCCCAATGAACAGGAGATCTACATTTGCGGCCATACAGCGCTTTATACGGAGCCATACCTATAGACGACTGGAAACTGTTGTTATAGGTGAACTCTACCAATGGTAAGTTCGACTCCCAACTCCCAGAGAAATCAATGACGCAAGCGCGAAGAAGATCCTCTAAGATCTGAATAACTCGCTCTGACTGCCCATCCGTCTGCGGATGGAAAGCTGTGCTAAACAGCAACTTCGTACCCAAAGTCGAATGCAAGCTCTTCCAAAACGAGGAAGTGAATCTGGGATCTCTGTCGGATACGATAGAAACTGGAATACCATGGAGTCGGACTATCTCTCGGATATACAGCTCTGCATACTGAACCATGGTGAAAGTCGTCTTAATAGGCAAGAAGTGCGCTGATTTGGTAAGACGATCTACAATCACCCAAATAGCATTCGATCCTCTGGCTGACCTCGGAAATCCGGTCACAAAGTCCATGGTAATGTTCTCCCACTTCCACTCGGGAATAGGAAGAGGCTTGAGCAAACCTGCTGGTCTCTGATGCTCGGCCTTCACTAACTGGCAAGTCAGGCACTCGGATACAAAACGCCTGATGTCCTTCTTCATTCCTGGCCACCAATACACTAGCTGCAGATCTTTGTACATCTTCGTACTCCCAGGGTGAATGGAGTACGGGGACGTATGGGCCTCTGATAAGATGTCTGCTTGGATAGAATCACTGCTGGGAACCCATATCCTATCTCGGTATCTCACAATACCGTTGCTGACTGAATACAAAACACTGCCCTTGGCTTCATCTCTCTTCTTCCACTGTGCCAACTGCTCATCTGCTGCCTGACCGCTGCGAATACGGTCAATAAGAGAGGACTGGATAGTCAAGGTAGATAAACGAGGAACTCTACCTCGAGGGTAAGTCTCAAGATCAAACCTCTGCATCTCAATCTGAAGAGGTTTCTGCATCGTTAAATGAGCCATCACTGCGAATTTCCTGCTCAAAGCATCCGCAACTACATTAGCTTTACCCGGGTGGTAGCTAATGTCACAATCGTAGTCTTTCACAAGCTCCAACCAACGCCTCTGACGCATGTTCAGCTCCTTCTGCGTAAAGAAATACTTGAGGCTCTTATGGTCGGTAAAGATCTGGCACTTCTCTCCATACAGATAGTGCCTCCAAATCTTCAAAGCAAAAACTACGGCCGTTAACTCCAGATCATGGGTAGGGTAATTCTTCTCGTGGATTTTCAGCTGTCGAGAAGCATACGCTATCACTCTCCCATGCTGCATCAAAACTGCACCTAAACCAAGCTTCGAAGCATCGGTATAAAGGACAAACTCGCCGGATCCTGACGGTACAGCCAAAACGGGTGCTGAGATAAGAGCTTGCTTCAAAGTATCGAAGCTCTTCTGACACTCCTCGCTCCACACAAACTTCACATTTTTCTTGGTCAGTGCTGTGAGTGGAACGGCAATGGATGAGAATCCCTGAATGAATTTTCTGTAATATCATGCTAGCCCAAGGAAACTGTGGATCTCGGATGCATTCTGAGGCACAGCCCAATCTCTGACTGCTACAACTTTTGCGGGGTCTACCTCAATACCACTGCTAGAAACAATGTGGCCCAAGAACGCCACCTTCTCTAACCAGAATTCGCACTTACTGAACTTTGCGAATAATTTGTGCTTCTGCAATGTCTGCAACACTGTGGTCAGATGCCTGCTGTGCTCCTCCCGATTCTTGGAGTAGACGAGAATGTCATCTATGAACACTATCACAAATTGGTCGAGGTACGGCTGAAATACGCGATTCATGAGATCCATGAAGATCGCTGGCGCATTCGTCAGACCGAACGGCATCACAAGGAACTCGTAGTGACCATAACGAGTCCTGAAAGCTGTCTTCGAAACATCAGCACCTCTCACCCTCAACTGGTGATAACCGGAACGCAGATCTATTTTGGAGAAAATCGAAGCTCCCTGCAACTGGTCAAACAGATCCTCAATCCTCGGCAGTGGGTATTTATTCTTCACTGTAACCCTGTTCAACTCCCGGTAGTCAATGCAAAGCCTCATCGTTCCATCCTTCTTTTTCACGAATAAGACTGGCGCGCCCCATGGAGAAAAGCTCGGGCGAATGAAATCCTTGTCGAGAAGTTCCTGGATCTGCTTCTTAAGCTCTGCCATCTCTGTCGGTGCTAGCCGGTACGGCGCTTTGGATATCGGAGCCGTACCTGGCATAAGCTCAATGGAAATCTCCACCTCTCTCTCGGGTGGCATACCAGAGACGTCTTCGGGAAAAACGTCTAAGAAATCTCTGACAACCGGAACATCTGAGGCTGACTGGCTGGGTTCCTCGGGGACAGATAAAAAGGTTGCTAGAAATGCCCGACACCCTCTATGCATGAGCTTCCTAGCCTGAACATAAGGAATAATGCGCGGTAAAGGAAAGTACCTGTCCGGCTCAAATAAGAACTGCTCCATTCCAGGCGGTCGGACAAGAACGGATCTCCGCTGGAAGTCTATCAACACTCTGTTCCTCAATAGCCAGTCCATCCCTAGGATGATGTCAAATTCCGGCATCGGTAGCACAATCAGATTCGCATAAACAAGATTACCGTGCAGCTCAAGGTCTATATCTCGGATAACATTGGTGGCTGCCATCTCCTCGCCTGACGGCAACACTACTGAAAAGGCTGTATCTAGCCCAATGGTCTGGATCTTGAGAAAGTTTGCAAAGATCTCCGAAATAAACGAGTGAGTGGCCCCTGAATCTATCAAGGCCTTGGTAGCGGAACCAGATATAAAAATTCTCCCTGTCAACAACATAGTCTCCGGGTTGGTTTCCGCGGCATGGAGAGCAAAAACTCTGCCTTGGGTAGGCAGATTCCTCTGAGGACACTGCAGCAACATGTGGTCTGGACTGCCACACTTAAAACACTTTCCTGAGCCAGCCATACATGCTCCAGGATGGCGACGTGAGCACCTGGGACAAACTGGGTGCTCCTGAGTCCTCGGGGCTGGGCGTCCCCGCTGCTGCTGCTGCTGGCCTCGGTTCCTGGGCGGTCCATGAAAAGGCCTCTTATTCTGCTGCTGATGCTGATGAGGAGGAGGGCGGTGCGGTGCCTGGGCTGGGCGCTTGCCCTGGCGATCCCTCTCGATATCCCGCAGATCCTGCTCTGAGGCTAAGGCCTTGGAGACGGCAACCTCATAAGTAGCAGGGTCAGTTACCCTAACATCCCGGCGCAAGATCGGCCGTAAACCCACCAGGAAGTGCATCAGCTTGGCTCTGGCATCATTCGCTATCAGGGGCACAAAGTGACAGCCCCTCTCGAACTTACGGATAAACTCCGTAACCGACATATCCCCCTGTCTCAGACTCATGAACTCGGTGGTCAGCCTGGTGCGAACCTCCTCAGCAAAATACTTGGAGTAGAAAACCTCCGTAAAGCGGGTCCAAGAAAGTGTAGCCAATGTCAGGGCTACCGAAGCTCCTTCCCACCATAAGCGGGCGTCTCCAGTGAACAAGTAGGTGGCACATCGGACTCGGTCTGCGTCCCCCAGCTCCATAAAATCGAAGATAACCTCGAGGGATTTGATCCATCCCTCGGCAACCATGGGGTCAGATGCCCCAGAGAATTCCTTCAAGCGCATCTTCATGAATCGCTCATACACAGCCTCGGGCCCTGTCGGCCTGGCTGCGGCTGCGGCTACGGCTGCGGCATTGCCCCCCGCAAACTGTGCGAAGAACTTTGCCATCCCAGCTAACATCTGGGAACTCATGTCCGGTGGGGGCGGTGGAAGAGGTGGTAGGTCTCCCTCCGGTCTATGCTCCTCTCTGTCCTCTCGGCGAGGCTCTTCCTCTCTGTTGCACTCTAAAATGCGTCTAGGGGGCATACTGTTCCAACATAACCCATACGTAACTAACATGCATAATTCCATACTTTATTTTTAAATGAACACTGAAGTACTGAAAATATGGAAGCATGCTGACAAAATAATTCATGCTTTAAGTGAAATACTGAACAAAATGCTGAACTGAAAAACTTACAGACCAAAGGCGTGGCTTCGTGAGCTTCTCGCGGTCAGTAGTAGTGAAACCCTATACAGAACCACCGCTCTGATACCACTGTAAAGTCCCAGATTCGACGACTGTCCTCACTGTATCAAGACGAGTCTTTCCAGCGTGCTTATGTCCTCACTCACACGCACCCTGGGAAACTTCCCAGGAGGTCACCCATCCCAAAATTGCCCCAAGTCAAGCACGCTTAACTTTGAAGTTCTTATGTGATGAGCTACCGAAAAGAAGATGCACCTTCGTGATATGAGTAGTACAAATCAAATCTTTTAAGCCCTCTTCAACTGTACAGTCCATTACATTGAACAGTCTCGGAATCCCTCTCATTCCCGTGTGGGTCGGTTCATTCATGTTCCCTCCACCTAGAAGCCTGCCAGGAGCCGCTCATTGTCCGTGCAACTACTGATGGCACCGGCGATCACCCCCCGTCCTCTTCGACCCCGGGCCTCACATTAGAGGTACCTGTCAACAACATAGTCTCCGGGTTGGTTTCCGCGGCATGGAGAGCAAAAACTCTGCCTTGGGTAGGCAGATTCCTCTGAGGACACTGCAGCAACATGTGGTCTGGACTGCCACACTTAAAACACTTTCCTGAGCCAGCCATACATGCTCCAGGATGGCGACGTGAGCACCTGGGACAGACTGGGTGCTCCTGAGTCCTCGGGGCTGGGCGTCCCCGCTGCTGCTGCTGCTGGCCTCGGTTCCTGGGCGGTCCATGAAAAGGCCTCTTATTCTGCTGCTGATGCTGATGAGGAGGAGGGCGGTGCGGTGCCTGGACTGGGCGCTTGCCCTGGCGATCCCTCTCGATATCCCGCAGATCCTGCTCTGCGGCTAAGGCCTTGGAGACGGCAACCTCATAAGTAGCAAGGTCAGATACCCTAACATCCCGGCGCAAGATCGGCCGTAAACCCACCAGGAAGTTCATCAGCTTGGCTCTGGCATCATTCGCTATCAGGGGCACAAAGTGACAGCCCCTCTCGAACTTACGGATAAACTCCGTAACCGTCATATCCCCCTGTCTCAGGCTCATGAACTCGGTGGTCAGCCTGGTGCGAACCTCCTCAGCAAAATACTTGGAGTAGAAAACCTCCGTAAAGCGGGTCCAAGAAAGTGTAGCCAATGTCAGGGCTACCGAAGCTCCTTCCCACCATAAGCGGGCGTCTCCAGTGAACAAGTAGGTGGCACATCGGACTCGGTCTGCGTCCCCCAGCT
Organism: Primulina tabacum; assembly: GCF_025594145.1. Classification (NCBI taxonomy): domain Eukaryota; kingdom Viridiplantae; phylum Streptophyta; class Magnoliopsida; order Lamiales; family Gesneriaceae; genus Primulina; species Primulina tabacum. The sequence goes on along the minus strand of NW_027459732.1, from coordinate 151,309 downwards.
CCATAAAATCGAAGATAACCTCGAGGGATTTGATCCATCCCTCGGCAACCATGGGGTCAGATGCCCCAGAGAATTCCTTCGGGCGCATCTTCATGAATCGCTCATACACAGCCTCGGGCCCTGTCGGCCTGGCTGCGGCTGCGGCTACGGCTGCGGCATTGCCCCCCGCAAACTGTGCGAAGAACTGTGCCATCCCAGCTAACATCTGGGCATTCATGTCCGGTGGGGGCGGTGGAGGAGGTGGTAGGTCTCCCTCCGGTCTACGTTCCTCCCTGTCCTCTCGGCGAGGCTCCTCCTCTCTGTTGCGCTCTAAAATGCGTCTAGGGGGCATACTGTTCCAACATAACCCATACGTAACTAACATGCATAATTCCATAATTTATTTTAAATGAACCCTGAAATACTGAAAATCTGGAAGCATGCTGACAAAATAATTCATGCTTTAACTAAAATGCTGAACAAAATGCTGAACTAAAAAACTTACAGACCAAAGGCGTGGATTCGTGAGCTTCTCGCGGTCAGTAGTAGTGAAACCCTATACAGAACCTGGCTCTGATACCAACTGTGAAGGGCCTAAAACTCCTTTCTTGAAATTTGCGGAAAATTAAAAATTTTCTTTTTAAAAGAACTTAAATGGCCTCATTCATAAAATCACTGGGGAATCAAGTTCAATGTTTAAAATAATAGCAGCGGAAAAAAATAAAGTTTTGCCAACAATAACAATTTAAAAATTATCCAACGACTGATAAAAATGAGGCACTGTCCAGTTCAAGGCCATGGGCTAAAAGCAAAACAAGAACTCGAACGAGCCTCTGAACCGACACAGCAACTTGCTGTAATTTCCAGCAGCTGCGCAACTACAAGACTTGCGTTGGTTTCGAGACTATAGGCCATTAGGGGCATGAACCACCAACCAGAGACTCTTACAACATCCCAAGGAATGATTTGAACCATGGCTAAGGGCCTTAGGCCAGCCACAATCCGCATCACACCATAACTCAACCGAAGGGTCCAACCTAGAGCAACGTGCATGCGTGTGTAGTGTTTATGCTATGATCGATGTCTCGTGTCGTTCCAATGACCATTTGATTGACCATGGCACGATCTAGACATCTAGGAGCATGATATGAACCATGGCTAAGGGCCATAGGCCAACCAAGATCCATACCAAGCAAACACAAACCGAAACCAAAAGCTGTCCAACCGAAGTAGCCGAAGGGGTATAGGGGCTTTTGTGATGTTTTGATTAAAAACCGATGAACCATGGACCAAGCCACCAAAAGGGCAACTTAGTCACGTCTTAGACATGCTAGGGAAGTGATCCAACCATGGCTATAGTCCCTTGGGGCAGCAAAGATCAGATCCTTCCTCCATGACAAGAAACTGAATTTTTCGAACAACATTTCTGCACCTATGGGGAGGTTGCTGTCATTCTGAATTTCCAGCAAGCATGGGGCTGGTTTGAATGGACCAACATGGTCCTAATGCATCCTACTACATGTATATAAGCCGCCTTGGGAGCCTGGAGTCGATCCAATACCTGAAACTCACAATCCAAAAGAAACCGTGAAGCTTGCCAAGGAATTCGAAAATTCTGCATGTGTGGTTTCAAAATGTTTCGACATGGATCTCAATTTTTGCTTGAATAAACATGATCATGTACTGAAAAATAAATGATAATATGACTTGATTGAGGTTTGAAAGAAATCTAGACATGCCTGGTTTCGTTTCGAAAGAAAACGAACGAAACGACGACGACGCGGCACGGAGGAGGTGGAGCGCTTCTCTTGTTTACCTTTCTTGCTCTCGATTTTTCTTCCCTTGCTTCCTACTGAATTCCCACGGTTTTCCTCTCTCAAAAACACTCTGAATTTCGTGACTAAGGGAGGGGGAATGATGGTTAGGAGGGTGAGGGAAGTGGGTGCAAGATATAAGGAAAGAATCAAGACCAAGTCTTCTCATTTTTGAATTTTGAATTATGGTTTGATATCAAATGAGTTGGTGGATGCTTCTAGGAGGTAGTGGCCGAAATTTTGCTTATTTTCTAGTCTAGGATATGTCCATTAATTAATTAAATTGTGCTCCCAAAAATCCTAGAATTATCCTACTAATTACATGCAAAGAATTGGTCAAAGTTGATGAGTTGGAAAAATGAATCTTCTAGCACTAAGGGTGGCCAAAAAATGCATGATAAAATAAAGGGAAATGTTGATTATCTAGTCAACTAATAATTCTTGAAAGCCTTACTAATCCTTTAAATAATTTAGTGAGCTAACCCCTTAATTAAGTAACTTAAATGAGCTCATTTCTTAATCACCTCAAATAATTAAATTAAATCCTTAAACCTCCCTTACTAGCTTAAATGAACTTACTTGCTAGCTAAATTAACTTCTGGAAATATTTCTCGAAATCTTAAATTCTATCTCAAAACTCCAACTCCGGTCCGGCCTCACTGAAATAACTGAAATGCTAAAAATCAAACTACTGAACTGAAATAATAAAATAATTAACTTCAAACAAATGCATTTAAAATAATCATGCAATGAAGTCAATTAAATTTAAAAATCTAGAATTATGCATGGCTTATACGTCTACTGATTTATGGGTTCTACAGCGCATATGCGCGAGTAAGGGAAGATGCGAGACAGAACATCTCGCGCATATGCGCGAGAATGCGCGACGAGATTTATGCAACAGGAAGCCAGGCAGAACTACCGGCGCATATGCCCGCGGCATGCATCATGAAAAATCGCCACATGGTGTCTTGGAATGCAACGTATATATATATATATATACCTTGCAATTATTCAGAACAAAAGGAACGAAGGGAGAAAGGGAAGCTTCAGAAATAGAAAGAAAATCCTTACGCCTTTTATGAGAAATCCGTCCAACTGTTTTTGAATCCGACTTCAGTATTGTGTTCCTATCGACGCAGGCTACAACTGGCGTAAGTTTTGTTACGTTTTGATAGGTTTTGAAATTATGATGTTGTCAGAATTAAATGGAATTCATATATGATGTTCTTGACATGTTAGACATCATAGAATCGAAGTCAGATTAAAGAATAGACTGTTTATGAAATTGTTATGAATTTCAGAGTTGATTTAGTTGAGATTCTATATCAGAGTTGTGTTATTATTCAGATTATGAGTTGTACTGATACCGGTTATAAATTCTGGTATTATATCTGTGATGTTGAGATAGACGGGGTTATCGTGACTGTATTGTTATGCCGTCGAAACATCAGTAGATTGATATTAATCAGATTCAGTATTGATTGAGATTGATCAGATTCAGTAATGATTTCGATTGTATCGTGATATCCTTGATATGAATTAGATTGTACCTTGTTCAGATATGGATCAGATTATATACCGATTTGAGTATTGATCAGAACAGGTCTTAAATTGAGTTATATACTGATATGGTATTTATATGATTGTCATTATCAGATTTGGATATGGACTGATTGGGATACGAGACTTCGTCTTCATCAGACCGAGAAGACAAAGGTATAAATTGATGTTTATTGGGAGATCGACTTGAGTTAGATTCTACTCGAGTTTCCCTAAACCACATACTTATATGGTATTGTTTTTATACCTTTATGTTTTACTGATTATGTTCATTCTATTGACATATAAAGTAGAAAGCAGAGAGCTATTGAATAAGAGTCACTGACAGAGGGGCCAGACTATGACAGAGCCGTCACTGACCCATTGCACATTGTCAGAATAGGCATAGTCTTGGTAGATACTCCAAGACACCGGACGTTTGGTCATATCGATGTGATTATGAGTAGAGCCGCTCTTATCATAGATATTCGATATAGCGAGGGCCAAGTCCGTAGATAGGAACGTAGCAATTACAACCACCGCGAACGTAAGAGATAGGTGGGAGATTTGTTACATTCTTATTCACCGGGATCCCTAGATTAGAATGAGAGATAAGTCGAGTCTTAGATATCGAAACTAGAACTTGATTTACAGATTTGTATTGATTTATGTTTCGTAGATTACGATTCATGTTTTATTTACAGACTGGTATTGATACATATTGTTTGATTATGCAACATGTAATAAGATATAATTCATGCTTTTATGTTAATTCAGCGAACTGCATATATACATTATTTATACTAGGATTTATTCTCATCGGAGTATTCGGCTGTTGTCTTGTTTGTATGTGTGCATGACAACAGGTGGGACAAGATCGGGGTCAAGAAGATGATGAGAGAAGACGAGTTTAGAGTGGTGACTCTGGATTTATTGTAGACTTGGTTTAATACTTGAAATTTAGTAGTTAAACCTTAGACTAGTTTGAACTAGAAGCATGTTGTACAAGATTTGTATTATTATACTGGTTTGTATAATAGATTGATTTCATTACCTTCCGCATTTTTTAAAAAAAATTTTAGACCCTGTTTATCTTAATTGATAATTAAATCCTAAAGATGATTAAGATGATGATTAGCGTCCGGGTCCCCACACATAGCGTGGTGACTACGGGCGCAGAAGATCACTAGTGATGTTGTACTAGATTTGTACTACTCGTAGTTTATGGTTTGTATTAAACACTAGTGATGTGTTTGTAGTAGAACATGACATGTATATTATATGTGTTGTAATTAAATAAAGAAAGATATTATACTTAGTATTTACATTTTAATTAATGTTAAAAAGCGAAAATTTGACCGACATATTGAATAAAGATCCAATTAATCCCGAAAAGAATGGAGTTAGAGCTCGGGTCCCCACAACTGGTGGTATCAGAGCCGTAGGTTCTGTAGACTGAGATAGAATAGAATGAGCGGAGTAGATCGAGTCTTCTTCCTTGCTTTTGATGTGCTAGCATGATTTAATGCTTTCCTTATTACATGTTGTATTGTTATCTGAATTGATTTACAGCATGTGCATGTAAAGACTGAATCAGAACCGATTCTGGATCAAAGGTATATGATCAGAGGAGGGCTGAGACAGATTGTATAGAATGTGTACTAATCTGTTTGATAATCAGATATGCCGCTTAGAAGGATATCGCAACCAGCTGCAATACAAGTGCCAGAACAAGGGAGTACGTAAGGTACCCAGATGGACGTAACCGCTACCCCGATGGAGACTCTGTTGAAACAGTTTCAGTCATTCCGACCTCCGACTTTGAAGGGCCCGGAGAATGCAGTGGATTGTGAGAGCTGGCTAGACGATATAGAGATGTTGTTTGAATCTCTTGCCTATACAGACGAACGAAGAGTGAAACTAATCGGGCACCAGTTGCAAGAAGTTGCGAAAAGCTGGTGGTTGACCACAAAAAGAGCCTTAGAACATCGAGGTATCGATATTACTTGGAAAGTATTTAAAGATGAATTTTATCAACGTTTCTTTCCAGTGTCATATCGAAAGGATAAAGGAGCAGAATTTGCAAATCTACGACAAGGGCAATTGAACATTGAAGAATATGTTGCCAAGTTTTCTTCCTTGCTTCGGTTTGCACCCCATGTGGCAGGAAATGACGAGGCCGTCGCGGATCAGTTCATCAATGGCTTAAATCCTGACATTTTCACCTTGGTGAACACGGGACGACCCAATACCTTTTCTGATGCACTGAACAGAGCAAAGGGAGCAGAGGCTGGCTTGATTAGGCAGTGAGGGGCTTTCTATAGTGCTCAGAGTCAGAGACCGCCACAGCCCGCTGCCCAGTTTCCACCACTTCCTCCTTGATTTGATAGTGGAAGCAGTAGTAGTGGCAAGAAGGATTTTCTGAAAGCAAAAGGCAGACAGTTTAAGAAGTCAGGGAGAAGTTCATTGAGCTCCAGTGGGTCAAGACAGAGAGGTCCTGGCCAGAGTGCAGAGTATACTGGTGTTTATTGCAGTTCTTGTGGTGGTAGGTATGCCACTGAGCAGTGTCAGGGAGTGATGGGCAGATGTAACATATGCAGGCAGCAGGGACACTTTGCTAGAGTTTGTCCCCAGAGAGGTGCACAGCGATCCCAGAGTGCAGGGTCATCTGCATCAGTGCCTCAGATTGAGAGACAGACATCTGTACATTCATTCCAGCCACCATCTGCACAGTCTCAGCAGAGATCAGGAGGTAGCCAGACTATAAGTCAACCTCCTAGATAAAAGGCTAGGGTGTTTGCACTGACCGAGGAGCAAGCCCAGGATGCGCCAGATGATGTTATTGCAGGTAACTGTTTTCTTTGTGGTTATCCTGCATATGTATTGATAGATACAGGTGCATCACATACATTCATATCAGAACGTTTTGCATTGACACATGCATTGCTTGTAGAGTCATTGTCTACTGTAGTGTCTATTTCTTCTCCGTTGGGAAGTGGTCTTGTATCTGTGACTACAGTTAGAAATTGTATATTACAATTCGAGGGTCATGAGATTGACTTAGATTGCATTGTTCTTGGTTTGGCTGATTTTGATTGTATTTTTGGGATTGATATGCTAACCAAGTATAGAGCCACCGTAGATTGTTTTCACAAGATTGTCAGATTCAGACCTGAAATGACAGAGGAGTGGAAATTCTATGGTAAAGGTTCCAGATCTCGGATTCCCTTAGTATCTGCTCTGGCTATGAGTAGATTGTTGCAGCAAGGAGCAGAAGGGTTCCTTATTTATTCAGTAGATTTACTGAAATCGAGCCCGACATTGGCAGATTTGCCAATAGTACGGGAGTTTGCAGATGTATTTCCTGACGAGATTCCAGGGTTACCTCCAGATCGAGAGGTAGATTTTAGTATTGATCTTATTCCAGGTACCGCTCCTATATCTCGAGCTCCGTATAGGATGGCGCTTATAGAGTTGAAGGAATTGAAAGCACAACTAGAAGATCTTCTAGCCAAGGGATATATCAGACCCAGTGTATCTCCTTGGGGTGCACCAGTGCTATTTGTGAGAAAGAAAGACGGTTCTATGAGATTGTGTATAGATTACAGGCAACTGAACAAGGCAACGATAAAGAACAAATATCCTTTGCCTCGTATCGACGACTTATTTGATCAGTTGCAGGGATCATCTATCTATTCCAAGATCGATCTGAGATCTGGATATCACCAGCTGCGAGTACGAGATATTGATATACCAAAGACAGCATTCCGAACCAGGTATGGACATTACGAATTTATTGTCATGCCTTTCGGTTTAACGAATGCTCCAGCGGTGTTCATGGGGTTGATGAACCGTGTCTTTCAGAGATATTTAGATGAGTTTGTGATTGTTTTATTGATGATATTTTGGTGTATTCAAAGAATTTGGATGAGCATGCCAATCATTTGAGAATTGTGTTGCAAACATTGAGAAATGAAAGATTGTATGCTAAACAGTCAAAATGTGAGTTTTGGCTGAGACAGGTTGTTTTCTTGGGCCATATCATATCTGGAGATGGTATTTCTGTGGATCTGAGTAAAGTGGAAGTTGTGATCGGTTGGCCTAGACCGACTTCGGTGCCTGAGATACGCAGTTTCATGGGTCTAGCAGGGTACTATAGACGATTCATCAAAGATTTCTCCAGTTTTGCGAAGCCGATTACCCAGTTAACACAAAAGAATACACCATTTGTGTGGTCGGAGGATTGCGAGTCTAGCTTCCTAGAGTTGAAGAAGAGGCTGACCAGTGCACCTGTCTTGATGATTCCTTCGGGCACTGGCGATTTTGTTGTATATTGTGATTCATCTCACAGAGGGCTGGGATGTGTTCTTATGCAGCGAGGTCATGTGATCGCATATGCCTCTAGACAGCTGAAGCCACACGAGATTCGATACCCCATTCATGATCTTGAATTGGCAGCTATCGTGTTTGCCTTGAAGATCTGGCGTCATTATCTTTATGGCGAGAAATTTGAGATCTACTCTTACCATAAAAGTCTGAAGTATCTGTTTTCTCAGACAGAGTTGAACACGAGGCAGCGTAGATGGCTTGATCTACTGAAAGATTTTGATTGCGAGATCAAGTACTATCCAGGGAAGTCAAATGCAACAGCAGATGCCTTGAGTCGAAAGGTTTGTGCCCTATCCTTATCGACGATAGGTGTTTCGAATTTAGTTGAAGATTGTTGTTTGTCTGGTTTAGCATTTGACACAGATAGTAGACCATTAAGACTTGCCACGATTCTAGTTGAGCCAGATTTGATAATGAAAATCAAAGAAGCCCAAAGAACAGATCAGAATATACAGCAGTCAATTCAGATGGTCAGATCAGGACATCAGTCTGAATATCAGGTACATGATTTTGTCCTGTATCTGAATAACCGTATTGTAGTGCCAGATGTATCAGAATTGAAACAACAGATTATGTCAGAAGCGCACTGTAGTCGGTTTAGTATTCATCCTGGTGGCAGGAAGATGTATAACGATCTAAAGACACAGTTCTGGTGGAAATAGATGAAGTCAGACATTGCCGAATTTGTGTCTAAGTATTTAAATTGCCAACAGGTGAAGGCTGAAAGAAAGAAGCCCGGAGGTTTACTTCAGAGTTTGTCTATTCCTGAATGGAAATGAGATCACATTTCCATGGATTTCGTGATGAAGTTACCTCGATCATCCCGGGGTTGTGATGCGATTTGGGTTGTGATAGACAGATTAACCAAATCAGCGTGTTTTAGTCCGTACAGAATGACGTACAGACATGATCAGATGGCTGAGATATATGTCCGAGAGGTAGTCAGATTACATGGTGTGTGCCGAAGTCTATCGTATCAGATCGTGATCCATGATTCACTTCTCACTTTTGGCACAGTCTGCAGCAGGCTTTATGTACGACATTGCACCTAAGTACTGCTTATCATCCACAGACAGATGGACAGTCAGAGCGGACTATCCAGATTTTAGAGGATATGCTAAGAGCTGTAGTGCTAGACGACTTTGGCACTAGTTGGCAAGATTCACTACTATTGTGTGAATTCTCGTACAACAACAGCTACCAAACGAGTATAGAGATGACACCGTTTGAAACTTTGTATGGCAAGAAATGCAGATCTCCTCTATATTGGGATGATATATCTGAGGCACCAGAACTTGGGCCTGATATGATTCGGGAAATGACTGAGAAGGTGAAGATCATTCAGAAGCGAATGAAGACGACACAGGATAGGCAAGCCAAATATGCCAATATCAGACGTAGACCACTTGTATTTGAAAAAGGAGACATAGTATTCTTGAAGATTTCTCCCTTCAGAGGCATTGTCAGATTTGGCAAGCGTGGGAAATTGTCTCCTAGATACATCGGTTCATACGAGATTCTTGAAAAGATTGGCGATCGAGCATATCAACTGGCTCTTCCTCCTTCTCTATCCGGGATACATAACGTTTTTCATGTATCGATGCTGCGTAGATACATGCCAGATTATTCTCATGTCATTCGGCCTGACGAAGCTGAGCTGGATCAAACGTTGAGTTATATTGAACAACCGATACAGATTCTTGATCGGAAAGAGAAGCAGCTCAGAACGAAGACTATTCCACTAGTGAAAGTCCAGTGGAGTCGTCATGGCACCGAGGAAGCGACTTGGGAGACAGAAGCAGATATGAGACAGAGATATCCCGAGTTATTCCCATGATGTGAGTATTTATTCAGCATTTGATTTTACTGCTGTTTTTACATACTTGATTAATTGATTTCACGTTCGAGGACGAACTAATATCTAAGAGGGGGAGAAATGTAATGCCCTAGATTGTATGTGGATAAAATGAAAAGATGAAGTGTTGCTTGAAGAAAGGGACCGCATCCGCGCCTAGAGAAGCACCGCACCCGCGGTGCATGGACAGAAAGTTAGCCATTTTTACAGTAGGGTCACCGCACCCGCGGTCCAAGAAAGAGTGCACCCGCGGTTGATGGACAGAGAGTTGGAAAGTATTTACAGAAATGACACCGCACCCGCGGTTCAAACGTAACCGCACCCGCGTTGATGTCATCGCACCCGCGGTCTTATATGTAGCGCACCCGCGGTCGTCGATTTTGGAAAGTGGATGGACCGCCGAAGCTTGAGCGCACCCGCGGTTCATGAACTACCGCACCCGCGGTAATGCGTGTTACTTGAAAAATATGACACTTTCCCCTCAACATGCAAGATATATATATGATTTGTCATTCATTTCTTCCTCATTTTCAGCAGATGGAACGAGAGAGAGAGAGACTTCATGAATTCCTTCATGCTCTATTTCTTTTAGAAATTGATTATATAAGATATCTTCATCAGAATTTTAATTAGAGTTCAGATTTGTGATCTTCTCAACCAAGGCTACAAGAAGAGGTAATATTGTTCAATTCCAACATGATTTAGATTTTATGTGTTGGAGAAATTATGATATGGTTACTTTTAGAGATTCTTGAGATTATAGATGTCGTATATTCGCAACTGGATCGAAGAAATAGTACCGTATGTATTTGTTATGAATTTTAACATATCTTGATTGAGAATATGCAGATTTTGAGAGTATGATGTATATATGATGATGATTATGAGTTGAGACCTATGAATTATTGATATATGTGGGAGTTGGATTGACCGGTTTTGAGAAATTACGTTGTTATGCCGGCAAATGGTACCGAGGTCAAGTATTGAATTGGATATGTGTTGATTGAGATTAGAGATTGATAGAATATGTATCAACATTTCCATTTCAGATTTATTAGTGACAGATTCGTCATCGAGACTTCGACATCGACAGACATTGTATGACGAAAGGTATAATTCATGTTTTGTTTGGGGAAGACACAGCTCAAATGAGATTCAATTTGAGTTTCCCAACCAAATCACATACTAGAATTGTTGTTTATCTTTTGATATGAATTTGATTTGTTTATAGATCTATATTCAAATCTCTTAATAGGATGCTGTCTTATTTATGGATTTATATTCAAGCCTTTGAGATAGGAGAGACATTGGCAGGCTTGCTAAATTAGATGTTCGGTGGTATCGACGCTTCGGATCAGATTCACTCCGATTGTAGACATTCGATACAGACATGACCGAAGTCTAGGAATAAGACGTACAGTTACCTCGATTGGGAGGGTAGAAGACAGACAGTGACGTCTTATTCACACTGGGATCCCTAGAGTAGGGTCGAGTCGAGTCAAGACATGATTTGATTTGAATTGCGTGTTTATATAGATTGGTTTCATAGACTATGGAGCCCATTATTATTGCTTTGATTCATGATTTATGATTATGTATCAGCATGTATACATGTTTTATACTGGGATTTGTTATCACCGGAGTTTCCGGCTGTTGTTATGTCTGTATGTGTGCATAACAACAGGTGGGGCAGGATCAGGGTCGCGACAGAGATGAGAGATGGACATAGCGTGGTGACTACGGGCGCAGAAGATCACTAGTGATGTTGTACTAGATTTGTACTACTCGTAGTTTATGGTTTGTATTAAACACTAGTGATGTGTTTGTAGTAGAACATGACATGTATATTATATGTGTTGTAATTAAATAAAGAAAGATATTATACTTAGTATTTACATTTGAATTAATGTTAAAAAGCGAAAATTTGACCGACATTTTGAATAAAGATCCAATTAATCCCGAAAAGAATGGAGTTAGAGCCCGGGTCCCCACAATGTTCCTGAATATGATACATATGGATTTATGTTCCTGATGATGGTACATGTTTAGAATAGGATTTAATCTTGATATGGATTTATATTCTGATTTGAATACATGTTAGAAATATCTATTATATGCTTTTATATTGTTTTTATGATTTCATGTATACATGATTTATACTGAGAATATAATTCTCACCGGAGTTATTCGGCTGTTGTCTTGTTTGTATGTATGCATGGCAACAGGTGGGATAGGATCAGGGTCAAGAAGAGAAAGAGGCTGGACTAGATAGCGTGGAGATCCGGGCTTCGAAGCAACTTAGGATTCAGCACTGAGATATAGTTGAACCTAGTTGAATTCTTGTAGATAATACAAGATTTTTATATTTATATTTAATATGTAATTTGAATTGAATTACATTACGTTTCCGCTTTGTATTTTAAAAAAAAAATTTAGACCCTGTTTATTATAATTGTTTGAATTATTCCTAAAGACGATTAAGGAAAATGAATTAGCGTCCGGGTCCCCACACCTCTGGCATCTATCACATGATTTGTGGGGACTCGAACCTTATTCGTCTTCTTAATCATTTTTGGGGATAATTAAATCAATTATGATAAACAGGGTCTAATTATTTTTTTTTTAAAATACAAGAGTACGCAACATATGAAATAAATCTTATTTCATTCACAAGATCAATATCTAGATCTAAGTACAAGTCCTGTACAAAAGTAAATCATAACAAACTACTGTTCAGTCACACTATGACAACAGGTGGGAGATGACAGTTAGCGTGGAGATCCGGACTTAGAAATAGATCTGTTTCATTACTTGACCCTGATCCTGTTCCATCTATTGTCATGCACACATACAAACAAGACAACAGCCGGATAACTCTGGTGAGAATATAATCCCAGTATAAACAATGTAGACATGCAATCATATAAACAGATATACAAGCATGAAACATATATCAATAACATGTATCAAATCAAAAAAACATGTATCGATATAAAGCTGTAAATAAAATCTGGACTCGTAATCTCAGACTCGACTCATCTCTAATCTAGGGATCCCGGTTCCTGGATATTAAAATATACCGAATCTCAGTGTCTTGGCGACTTAGCCGAAGACTTGGCACATCAGCCAATGACTAGGCACATCAGCCCTTGACTCGATACATGCTCTGCTATAAATCAAATGACTAGGCACATCAGCCCTTGAATTCGAATATGTCAATTCCTCAATCTGGCAATGACAATAACGAGGAGTATAATATCAATACACCACTCAAATCAATACTGGATATAATCAGAACTCAATCAAATTCTGTTTCAACGGCATAACTACACCATCTCAATACACCCAGCAATATAAATCAATAGATATCAATTCCCAAAACCCATATTCAATAACGATACAAATCTGATATCAAATCTCAGTCAAATCAACTCTGAAAATCATAACAATTTCATACGGTATCCGTTCTTCAATCTGGTTTCGATTATACGATATCTAACATATCGAGAACACCATATATGAATCATATCTGATTTCTTCTGTGAAGGGCCTAAAACTCCTTTCTTGAAAATTTGCGGAAAATTAAAAATTTTCTTTTTAAAAGAACTTAAATGGCCTCATTCATAAAATCACTGGTGAATCAAGTTCAATATTTCAAAATATTGCAGTGGAAGAAAATTAAAGTTTTGCCAACAACAACGATTTAAAAATATCCAACGACTGATAAAATTGTTTGCGGAAAAAAATAACAACTGCTGCTCTGAGGTCCTCGGGTGCCACTACTGCCGACCCAAGCTGGCTCACTGGTCCCCACCCTCGGCCCTGGCCTCATCAGTACCTACAACAATCACGTCTAGTGAGCCTAAAGACTCAGCATGCATATATCGCAGGTAACGAGTAAAAATCTGAATTTAAAATATGCATGAGTTAACATATCCTGTCCTGAGGCATACTGAAAATAATCTGTACTAAGCAATTATAATACGTGCATAACTGAACTGGAAATCACTGGAAAAATATTTGCTCCTTGGAGCCTGTACTGAAATATCTGGTAAAATTTTCTGTTGAGATTATGTTTTACGCCTGTGGCCACTGCACTAAGCTGAACTGATCGGTAACTGGCTACCGGGGAGGCTGAAACTGAACTGAGCTGGCCGGTCACTGGCAACCGGGTGGTACCATACTGAACTGATCGGTCACTGCGACCGTATAAAATAACACTCCCACATAGTGAATGAACCACAAGCCATATCGCATAAATCTCAAAAATAATCATTTTCTATTTAATGCACGTAAAATAATTAACTGGCATAATGAAAATGTCCCGTAATTTTACCAACTGGATTGGATTGGATCGTTCCCAGGCTCGCTGCAACCTAACTGTGCCATGAAAAATATGCAATAGCTTAAACTTGACCAACTACGCAATTTACGTTCAAAAGATGCGACTATGACGCCTAATGACTTCGCATTTAATCATGACTCCGAGCCAACTTGAACCGACACTGAACCGACGTATAGTCATGATTAAAATACGCTGAAAAATCATAAAATAATGCTCCTAAAATGATAGGGTCGAAATCTAGGTGGAATGGAGGCCAAAACACGAAACGCTCTTTCGAGAGTCAACTTGGCACATTGCACCGTAAATTCTCGTACGACCTCAAAAATGATCCAAATGACAAACGGTCAAAAACATGACCTTCCTAACTCAATGAGGCACTGTCTAGTCCAAGGCCATGGGCTAAAAGCCAACCAAGAACTCGAACGAGCCTCTGAACCAACACAGCAACTTGCTGTAATTTCCAGCAGCTGCGCAACTACAAGACTTGAGTTGGTTTCGAGACTATCGGCCATTAGGGGAGTGAACCACCGACCAGAGACTCTTACCAACATCCCAAGGAATGATTTGAACCATGGCTAAGGGCCCTAGGCCAGCCACAATCCGCATCACACCATAACTCAACCGAAGGGTCCAACCGAGAGCAACGTGCATGCGTGTGTAGTGTTTATGCTATGATCGATGTCTCGTGTCGTTCCAATGGCCATTTGATTGACCATGGCACGATCTAGACAACTAGGAGCATGATATGAACCGTGGCTAAGGGCCATAGGCCAACCAAGATCCATACCAAGCAACCAAAAGAAACGAACCAAAAGCTGTCCAAACGAAGTAGCCGAAGGGGTATAGGGGCTGTTGTGATGTTTTTATTAAAAACCGATGAACCATGGACCAAGCCACAAAAAGGGCAACTTAGTCACGTCTTAGACTTGCTAGGGAAGTGATCCAACCATGGCTATAGGCCCTTGGGGCAGCCAAGATCAGATCCTTCCTCCATGACAAGAAACTGAATTTTCGAACAACATTTTCTGCACCTATGGGGACTTGCTGTCATTCTGAATTTCCAGCAAGCATGGGGCTGGTTAGAATGGACCAACATGGTCCTAATGCATCCTACTACATGTATATAAGCCGCCTTGGGAGCCTGGAGTCGATCCAATACCTGAAACTCACAAACCAAAAGAAATCGTGAAGCTTGCCAAGGAAAAACGAAAATTCTGCATGTGTTGTTCCAAAATGTTTTGACATGTATCTCGGTTTTTGCTTGAATAAACATGATCATGTACTGAAAAATAAATGATAATATGACTTGATTGAGGTTTGAAAGAAATCTAGACATGCCTGGTTTCGTTTCGAAAGAAAACGAACGAAACAACGACGACGCGGCACGGAGGAGGTGGAGCACTTCTCTTTTCTACCTTACCTTGCTCTCGATTTTTCTCTCTTCTTTTTGGCTAGGTACCTCACGATTTTTCTACTGAAAATGAGTGTGAATTCACTCTGAATTTTCGAAAAGGAGAGGGGGGGGGGAAAAATGGTTAGGAGGGGTGAGGAGAAGGGTGCACAATATAAGGAAGAATCAAGACCAAGTCCACTCCCCTTTGAATTTTAAATTTGAATTGATATCAAATGAGTTGGTGGATGCTTCTAGGAGGTAGTGGCCGAATTTCTCTTGTTCTAGACTAGGATATGTCCATTTATTTAATTAAATTGTGCTCCCAAAAATCCTAGAATTATCCTACTAATTACATGCAAAGAATTGGTCAAAGTTGATGAGTTGGAAAATGAATCTTCTAGCACTAAGGGTGGCCGAAAATTGCATAATAAAATAAAGGGGAATGTTGATTATCTAGTCAACTAATAATCCTTGAAAGCCTTACTAATCCTTTAAATAATTTAGTGAGCTAACCCCTTAATTAAATAACTTAAATGAGCTCATTTCTTAATCACCTCAAATAATTAAATTAAATCCTCAAACCTCCCTTACTAGCTTAAATGAACTTACTTGCTAGCTAAATTAACTTCTGAAATTATTTCTCGAATCTTAAATTCTATCTCAAAACTCCAACTCCGGTCCGGCCTCACTGAAATAACTGAAATGCTAAAAATCAAACTACTGAACTGAAATAATAAAATAATTAACTTCAAACAAATGCATTTAAAATAATCATGCAATGAAGTTAATTAAATTTAAAAATCTAGAATTATGCACGGCTTATACGTCTACTGACTTACGGGTTCTACAATCCTTCCCCCCTTACATAAATTTCGTCCTCGAAATTAGAACTCACCGAATAACTCTGGGTATCGACTTCTCATCTCCGGCTCAGACTCCCACGTAGCTTCCTCCTCTGAATGGTTGAGCCATATGACTTTGACTCGCTTAACCAACTTGTTCCGAAGTTTCTTCTCCTGTCTGTCTAGGATCTGCACGGGTCTCTCCTCATAAGATAAGTTCGGAGTAAGCTGCAACGGCTCGAAATTCAGCACATGAGAAGGATTTGCCATATACTTCCTCAGCATGGAGACGTGAAAGACATTGTGTACTCCGGCCAGATTCGGCGGAAGAGCCACACGATACGCTAGCGTCCCAACTCTGTCGAGGATCTCAAACGGTCCAATGAATCTCGGACTGAGCTTCCCTTTCTTCCCAAATCTCATGACACCCTTCATAGGTGCCACTTTCACGAAGACATGATCGCCCACTGCAAACTCTAAGTCTCTCCTCCGCTGATCGGCATAACTCTTCTGTCGGCTCTGAGCAGTCCTCATTCCTATCACGAATCTTGACTACTACATCTGCTTGCCTGCTGAACAATCTCTGGACCCAACTCTGCTCTCTCTCCTACTTCATCCCAATGAACAGGAGATCTACACTTGCGGCCATACAGCGCTTCATACGGAGCCATACCTATGGACGACTGGAAACTGTTGTTATAGGTGAACTCTACCAATGGTAAGTTCGACTCCCAACTCCCAGAGAAATCAATGACGCAAGCACGGAGAAGATCCTCTAAGATCTGAATAACTCGCTCCGACTGTCCATCTGTCTGCGGATGGAAAGCTGTGCTAAACAGCAACTTCGTACCCATAGTCGAATGCAAACTCTTCCAAAACGAGGAAGTGAATCTGGGATCTCTGTCGGATACGATAGAAACTGGAATACCATGGAGTCGGACTATCTCTCGGATATACAGCTCTGCATACTGAATCATGGTGAAAGTCGTCTTAATAGGCAAGAAGTGCGCTGATTTGGTAAGACGATCTACAATCACCCAGATAGCATTCGATCCTCTGGCTGACCTCGGCAATCCGGTCACAAAGTCCATGGTAATGTTCTCCCACTTCCACTCGGGAATAGGAAGAGGCTTGAGCAAACCTGCTGGTCTCTGATGCTCGGCCTTCACTAACTGGCAAGTCAGGCACTCGGATACAAAACGCCTGATGTCCTTCTTCATCCCTGGCCACCAATACAATAGCTGCAGATCTTTGTACATCTTCGTACTCCCAGGGTGAATGGAGTACGGGGACGTATGGGTCTCTGATAAGATTTCTGCTTGGATAGAATCACTGCTAGGAACCCATATCCTATCTCGGTATCTCACAATACCGTCGCTGACTGAATACAAAACACTGCCCTTGGCTTCATCTCTCTTCTTCCACTGTGCCAACTGCTCATCTGCGGTCTGACCACTGCGAATACGGTCAAAAACAGAGGACTGGATGGTCAAGGTAGATAGACGAGGAACTCTACCTCGAGGGTAAGTCTCAAGATCAAACCTCTGCATCTCGATCTGAAGAGGTTTCTGATCGTCAAGTGAGCCATCACTGCGACTTTCCTGCTCAAAGCATCCGCAACTACATTAGCTTTACCCGGGTGGTAGCTAATGTCACAATCGTAGTCTTTCACAAGCTCCAACCAACGCCTCTGACGCATGTTCAGCTCCTTCTGCGTAAAGAAATACTTGAGGCTCTTATGGTCGGTAAAGATCTGACACTTCTCCCCATACAGATAGTGCCTCCAAATCTTCAAAGCAAAAACTACGGCCGCTAACTCCAGATCATGGGTAGGTTAATTCTTCTCGTGGATTTTCAGCTGTCGAGAAGCATACGCTATCACTCTCCCATGCTGCATCAAAATTGCACCTAAACCAAGCTTCGAAGCATCGGTATAAAGGACAAACTCGCCGGGCCCTGATGGCATGGCCAAAACTGGTGCTGAAATAAGAGCTTGCTTCAAAGTATCAAAGCTCTTCTGACACTCCTCGCTCCACACAAACTTCACATTTTTCTTTGTCAGTGCTGTGAGTGGAACGGCGATAGAGGAGAATCCCTGGATGAATTTTCTGTAATATCCTGCTAGTCCAAGGAAACTGCAGATCTCGGATGCATTCTGAGGCACAACCCAATCTCTAACTGCTACAACTTTGGCGGGGTCTACCTCAATACCACTGCTAGAAACAATGTGGCCCAAGAACGCCACCTTCTCTAACCAGAATTCGCACTTACTGAACTTTGCGAATAATTTGTGCTTCTGTAATGTCTGCAACACTGTGGTCAGATGCCTGCTGTGCTCCTCCCGATTCTTGGAGTAGACGAGAATGTCATCTATGAACACTATCACAAACTGGTCGAGGTACGGCTGAAATACGCGATTCATGAGATCCATGAAGATCGCTGGCGCATTCGTCAGACCGAACGGCATCACAAGGAACTCGTAGTGACCATAACGAGTCCTGAAAGCTGTCTTCGAAACATCAGCACCTCTCACCCTCAACTTGTGATAACCAGAACGCAGATCTATCTTGGAGAAAATCGAAGCTCCCTGAAACTGGTCAAACAGATCCTCAATCCTTGGCAGTGGGTATTTATTCTTCACTGTAACCCTGTTCAACTCCCGGTAGTCAATGCAAAGCCTCATCGTGCCATCCTTCTTTTTCACAAATAAGACTGGCGCGCCCCATGGAGAAAAGCTCGGGCGAATGAACTCCTTGTCGAGAAGTTCCTGGATCTGCTTCTTAAGCTCTGCCATCTCTGTCGGTACTAGACGGTACGGCGCTTTGGATATCGGAGCCGTACCTGGCATAAGCTCAATGGAAAACTCCACCTCTCTCTCTGGTGGCATACCAGAGACGTCTTCGGGAAAAACGTCTAAGAAATCTCTAACTATCGGAACATCTGAGGCTGACTGGCTGGGTTCCTCGGGGACAGATAAAAAGGTTGCTAGAAATGCCCGACACCCTCTATGCATGAGCTTCCTAGCCTGAACATATGGAATAATGCGCGGTAAAGAAAAGTACCTGTCCGGCTAAGAACTGCTCCATTCCAGGCGGTCGGACAAGAACGGATCTCCGCTGGAAGTCTATCAACACTCTGTTCCTCAATAGCCAGTCCATCCCTAGGATGATGTCAAATTCCGGCATCGGTAACACGATCAGATCCGCATAAACAAGATTACCGTGCAGCTCAAGGTCTATATCTCGGATAACATTGGTGGATGCCATCTCCTCGCCTGACGGCAACACTACTGAAAAGGCTGTATCTAGCCCAATGGTCTGGATCTTGAGAAAGTTTGCAAAGACCTCCGAAATAAACGAGTGAGTGGCCCCTGAATCTATCAAGGCCTTGGTAGCGGAACCAGATATAACAATTCTCCCTGTCAACAACATAGTCTCCGGGTTGGTTTCCGCGGCATGGAGAGCAAAAACTCTGCCTTGGGTAGGCAGATTCCTCTGAGGGCACTGCAGCAATATGTGGTCTGGACTGCCACACTTAAAACACTTTCCTGAGCCAGCCATACATGCTCCAGGATGGCGACGTGAGCACCTGGGACAAACTGGGTGCTCCTGAGTCCTCGGGGCTGGGCGTCCCCGCTGCTGCTGCTGCTGCTGCTAGCCTCGGTTCCTGGGCGGTCCATGAAAAGGCCTCTTATTCTGCTGCTGATGCTGATGAGGAGGAGGGCGGTGCGGTGCCTGGACTGGGCGCTTGCCCTGGCGATCCCTCTCGATATCCCGCAGATCCTGCTCTGCGGCTAAGGCCTTGGAGACGGCAATCTCATAAGTAGCAGGGTCAGATACCCTAACATCTCGGCGCAAGATCGGCCGTAAGCCCGCCAGGAAGTGCATCAGCTTGGCTTTGGCATCATTCGCTATCAGGGGCACAAAGTGACAGCCCCTCTCGAACTTACGGATAAACTCCGTAACCGACATATCCCCCTGTCTCAGACTCATGAACTCGGTGGTCAGCCTGGTGCGAACCTCCTCAGCAAAATACTTGGAGTAGAAAACCTCCGTAAAGCGGGTCCAAGAAAGTGTAGCCAATGTCAGGGTTACCGAAGCTCCTTCCCACCATAAGTGGGCGTCTCCAGTGAACAGGTAGGTGGCACATCGGACTCGGTCTGCGTCCCCCAGCTCCATAAAATCGAAGATAACCTCGAGGGATTTGATCCATCCCTCGGCAACCATGGGGTCAGATGCCCCAGAGAATTCCTTCGGGCGCATCTTCATGAATCGCTCACACACAGCCTCGGGCCCTGTCGGCCTGGCTGCGGCTACGGCTGCGGCATTGCCCCCAGCAAACTGTGCGAAGAACTATGCCATCCCAGCTAACATCTGGGCACTCATGTCCGGTGGGGGCGGTGGAGGAGGTGGTAGGTCTCCCTCCGGTCTATGCTCTTCTCTGTCCTCTCGGCGAGGCTCCACCTCTCTGTTGCGCTCTAAATGCGTCTAGGGGGCATACTGTTCCAACATAACCCATACGTAACTAACATGCATAATTCCATAATTTATTTTAAATGAACACTGAAATACTGAAAATCTGGAAGCATGCTGACAAACTAATTCATGCTTTAACTAAAATGCTGAACAAAATGCTGAACTGAAAAACTTACAGACCAAAGGCGTGGCTTCGTGAGCTTCTCGCGGTCAGTAGTAGTGAAACCCTATACAGAAACACCGCTCTGATACCAACTGTGAGGGGCCTAAAACTCCTTTCTTGAAAATTCGCGGAAAATTAAAAATTTTCTTTTTAAAAGAACTTAAATGGCCTCATTCATAAAATCACTGGTGAATCAAGTTCAATATTTCAAAATATTGCAGCGGAAGAAAATTAAAGTTTTGCCAACAACAACGATTTAAAAATATCCAACAACTGATAAAAACTGTTTGCGGAATAACATAACAACTGCTGCACTGAGGTCCTCGGGTGCCACTACTGCCGACCTAAGCTGGCTCACTGGTCCCCGCCCTCGGCCCTGGCCTCATCAGTACCTACAACAATCAAGTCTAGTGAGCCTAAAGACTCAGCATGCATATATCGCAGGTAACGAGAAAAATCTGAATTTAAAATATGCATGAGTTAACATATCCTGTCCTGAGGCGTACTGAAAATAATCTGTACTGAGCAATTATAATACGTGCATAACTGAACTGGAAATTACTGTAAAAATATTTGCTCCTTGGAGCCTGTACTGAAATATCTGGTAAAATTTTCTGTTGAGATTATGTTTTACGCTTGTGGCCACTGCACTAAGGTGAACTGATCGGTAACTGGCTACCGGGGAGGCTGAAACTGAACTGAGCCGGCCGGTCACTGGCGACCGGGTGGTACCATACTGAACTGATCGGTCACTGGCGACCGTATAAAATAACACTCCCACATAGTGAATGAACCACAAGCCATATCGCATAAATCTCAAAAATAATCATTTTCTATTTAATGCACGTAAAATAATTAACTGGCATAATGAAAATGTCCCGTAATTTTACCAATTGGATTGGATTGGATCGTTCCCAGGCTCGCTGCAACCTAACTGTGCCATGAAAAATATGCAATAGCTTAAACTTGACCAACTACGCAATTTACGTTCAAAAGATGCGACTATGACGCCTAATGACTTCGCATTTAATCATGACTCCGAGCCAACCTGAACCGACACTGAACCGACGTATAGTCATGATTAAAATACGCTGAAAAATCATAAAATAATGTTCCTAAAATGATAGGGTCGAAATCTAGGTGGAATGGAGGCCAAAACACGAAACGCTCTTTCGAGAGTCAATTTGGCACATTGCACCGTAAATTCTTGTACGACCTCAAAAATGATCAAAATGACAAACGGTCAAAAACATGACCTTCCTAACTCAATGAGGCACTGTCCAGTCCAAGGCCATGGGCTAAAAGCCAACCAAGAACTCGAACGAGCCTCTGAACCGACACAGCAACTTGCTGTAATTTCCAGCAGCTGCGTAACTACAAGACTTGCGTTGGTTTCGAGGCTATCGGCCATTAGGGAAGTGAACCACCGACCAGAGACTCTTACCAACATCCCAAGGAATGATTTGAACCATGGCTAAGGGCCATAGGCCAGCCACAATCCACATCACACCAAATCTTAACCGAAGGGTCCAACCGAGAGCAACGTGCATGCGTGTGTAGTGTTTATGCTATGATCGATGTCTCGTGTCGTTCCAATGGCCATTTGATTGACCATGGCACGATCTAGACATCTAGGAGCATGATATGAACCGTGGCTAAGGGCCATAGGCCAACCAAGATCCATACCAAGCAACCAAAAGAAACGAACTAAAAGCTGTCCAAATGAAGAAGCCGAAGGGGTATAGGGGCTGTTGTGACTTTTTGATTAAAAACCGATGAACCATGGACCAAGCCACCAAAAGGGAAACTTAGTCACGTCTTAGACATGCTAGGGAAGTGATCCAACCATGGCTATAGGCCTTTGGGGCAGCCAAGATCAGATCCTTCCTCCATGACAAGAAACTGAATTTTCGAACAACATTTTCTGCACCTATGGGGACTTGCTGTCATTCTGAATTTCCAGCAAGCATGGGGCTGGTTTGAATGGACCAACATGGTCCTAATGCATCCTACTACATATATATAAGCCGCCTTGGGAGCCTGGAGTCGATCCAATACCTGAAACTCACAAACCAAAAGAAACCGTGAAGCTTGCCAAGGAAATCGAAAATTCTGCATGTGTGGTTTCAAAATGTTTTGACATGTATCTCGGTTTTTGCTTGAATAAACATGATCATGTACTGAAAAATAAATGATAATATGACTTGATTGAGGTTTGAAAGAAATCTAGACATGCCTGGTTTCGTTTCGAAAAAACGAACGAAACAACGACGACGCGGCACGGAGGAGGTGGAGCGCTTCTCTTTTCTACCTTACCTTGCTCTCGATTTTTCTCTCTTCTTTTTGGCTAGGTACCTCACGATTTTTCTACTGAAAATGAGTGTGAATTCACTCTGAATTTTCGAAAAGGAGAGGGGGGGAAAAATGGTTAGGAGGGGTGAGGAGAAGGGTGCACAATATAAGGAAGAATCAAGACCAAGTCCACTCCCCTTTGAATTTTAAATTTTGAATTGATATCAAATGAGTTGGTGGATGCTTCTAGGAGGTAGTGGCCGAAATTTCTCTTGTTCTAGACTAGGATATGTCCATTTATTTAATTAAATTGTGCTCCCAAAAATCCTAGAATTATCCTACTAATTACATGCAAAGAATTGGTCAAAGTTGATGAGTTGGAAAATGAATCTTCTAGCACTAAGGGTGGCCGAAAATTGCATAATAAAATAAAGGGGAATGTTGATTATCTAGTCAACTAATAATCCTTGAAAGCCTTACTAATCCTTTAAATAATTTAGTGAGCTAACCCCTTAATTTAATAACTTAAATGAGTTCATTTCTTAATCACCTCAAATAATTAAATTAAATCCTCCAACCTCCCTTTCTAACTTAAATGAACTTGGTTGCTGGCTAAATTAACTTCTGGAAATATTTCTCGAAATCTTAAATTCTATCTCAAAACTCCAACTCCGGTCCGGCCTTACTGAAAATACTGAAATGCTAAAAATCAATCTACTGAACTGAAATAATAAATAATTAACTTCAAATAAATGCATCATGCAATGAAGTCAATTAAATTTAAGAAAACCTAGAATTATGCATGGCTTAAACGTCTACTGATTTACGGGTTCTACAGGTTATATAACTTATCGATTCCTGAATGGAAATGAGATTACATTTCTAGGGATATCGTGATGAAGTTACCGCATTCCTCTCGGAATTGAGCATTGATGGAGTTAGGAGTGACAGACTGACCCAGTCTGCGTGATGTGAATCTTCGTACGAACGAATAGCAAACACGATTAAAAGCGAATCGCGCCCTCAATTCAATAACGAACAAATAATCGTTGTTGTCCCGATCTTTTGAATCAAGTTTGAATGTGTGATATTCACCTCTAAATTATAAAAACTTAGCAATAAATATTCACGATTTAAACAATTGAGAAACAGACGAACCTTCAAGGAACTTGTCCCTGACAACCCGTATGATATCAATCGACAAACGCCACAAGAACGAATCTTGATAAGTTTGATTTTTGAATGAACACAAAGCAAAGCCTTTGTAAAGCTTGAGAGAAAACTCTAAACTTTGATAAAAATATCAATGATAATCTGAATTGTGTGTAAAATTTCGTCCAAAACATATTTATATGTCAAAAAGATATCAAAAATCTAGTCTCCAAAATAATTAAAACTCTAGAAAGGAAAATATTCTCGCGCACCCGTCTCAGACACGGACCCCGTGTAGACCTCCGTGTACGGGTCCGTGTACTCTCGAAAAAATCATCTTCAGCTGAAAACAAGGGGCACGGACCCCGTGTCCACCTCCGTGTATGGGTCCGTGTACACTCGGTCTTCGCAAATGTCATAGGACACGGACCCCGTGTACTGGTCCTTGCTCGGGTCCATGTATACTCTGGAATTCTTCATCCTCGGCTGTAAAGGACACGAACCCCGTGTACAGGTCCGTGTACACGTCCGTGTAGTCTCGGCCGTCTCCAACAATGCTTGAATGATATTCCTTTGGCCTCCCGACGTACTCCCATGCATCACGACCCCTTCATGCTTGCTCATGACTCCTTGTAGTGCCTCCTTGAACTTCTTTAGTCGTCCCCTCGTGACTGGTCCCTCCGACAACTCTAAAGGATCCCACGCTTTCCTTGGGACTTGTTCTTCCGTGTTCGCATCATCCTCTCCTTCTTGAAAAGGATTTGTCCTCAAATATAGCTCGTCACCTACATCAAACAACGACAAGTCACTAACATTAAAAGTAGAACTCCCGTTATACTCACCTGGTAGGTCGAGTTTGTAGGCATTGTCATTGATCCTTTCAAGGACTTGAAACGGTCCATCGCCCCTAGGTAGGAGCTTTGAACGTCGCTTCTCCGGGAACCTTTCCTTCCTCAAGTGTAGCCACACCCAATCTCCCTTCTCAAATATCACCTTCTTCTTCCCTTTGTTGGCTTGCTTGGCATATTGCTCATTTTTCTTCTCAATGTTGACCTTGACCTTTTCATGCAACGCCCTAACAAATTCAGCCTTTTTTTTGCCGTCCATGTTCAACCTTTCACTCACAGGTAAAGACATCAAATCCAACGGAGTCAAAGGATTAAAACCATAAACAATCTCAAATGGCGAATAATTTGTAGTAC
Organism: Primulina tabacum; assembly: GCF_025594145.1. NCBI lineage: Eukaryota > Viridiplantae > Streptophyta > Magnoliopsida > Lamiales > Gesneriaceae > Primulina > Primulina tabacum. The sequence goes on along the minus strand of NW_027459732.1, from coordinate 125,866 downwards.
GATGCACGCAACGATTATAAGCAAATTCAACAAATGGCAAACAGTTCTCCCAATTCTTTAAGTTCTTTTTAAGAATGGCACGCAACAGTGTTCCTAAAGTTCTATTAATGACTTCAGTTTGTCCATTCGTTTGAGGATGACAAGTAGTAGAAAACAACAATTTTGTACCAAGTTTAGCCCATAACGTCTTCCAAAAGTAACTCAAGAATTTAACATCGCGATCAGAAACAATAGTCCTAGGCATGCCATGCAACCTAACGACCTCTCTAAAGAACAAATCCGCAATGTTAGATGCATCATCAGTCTTGTGACAAGCAATAAAATGCGCCATCTTTGAAAATCTATCAACAACAACAAATATTGAATCCCTCCCCTTCTTAGTCCTAGGCAACCCCAAAACAAAGTCCATAGATATGTCAATCCAAGATTCACTAGGGACAGGAAGTGGTGTATACAAACCATGTGGTTGTGTTCTAGATTTAGCTTGCTTACAAGTTATGCACTTATCACAAACACGTTCAACATCACGCTTCATATGTGGCCAATAAAAATGTTCATGCAAAGCATTCAAAGTCTTCGCCACACCAAAGTGTCCCATCAAACCACCCCCATGTGCCTCCCTAACAAATAACTCACGAATTGATGATTTAGGGATGCACAACCTATCCTCTCTAAACAAGAAACCATGATGCAAATAAAATTTATCATGTGGACCATGCATAAAAGTTTCAAACAAACTCTTAAAGTCCTCATCTAGCACATACAATTCTTTCACATGCTCAAACCCAAAAATTTTAGATTCCAAGGTAGAGATTAGTACGTACCTCCGTGATAGTGCGTCGGCTACGACATTTTCCTTACCTTGTTTGTATTTGATGACGTAGGGGAATGTTTCATTGAATGCCACCCACTTGGCATGCCGCTTGTTCAACTTCTATTGCCCCTTAAGGTGCTTTAGAGACTCGTGATCCGTATGAATCACAAACTCCTTAGGCCTCAAGTAGTGCTGCCACGTTCTTAGGGTCCTCAGAAGTGCGTAGAACTCCTTATCATACGTGGGATAGTTAAGCGCTGCTCCATTGAGCTTCTCACTAAAGTATGCCACCGGCCGCCCTCCTTGCATCAACACTCCACCAATACCTACACCTGATGCTTCACATTCAATTTCAAAAGTATTAGCAAAATCAGGTAAAACAAGTAAAGGAGCATTAATTAATTTTTGCTTAATAAGATTAAAAGACTCCTTTTGCTCCTCGCCCCAATGGAATGGAACGTTCTTCTTGATTACCGCCGTCATCGGTGCTGCCAATGTGCTAAAATCCTTCACAAACCTCCTATAGAAGCTTGCAAGTCCATGAAAGCTTCGGACTTGACCAACAGTAGTAGGCGTTGGCCAATCTCGAATAGCACTTACCTTGTCTTCATCCACTTGTATACCCTGTGAACTTACCACAAAACGAAGGAAGACAAGTTTGTTTGTACAAAAATCACATTTCTTTAAGTTAGCATATAGATTTTCAGCCCTTAGTGTGATTAGCACAAGTCTCAAGTGTTTAACATGCTGTTCTAGATTCTTACTATACACAAGGATGTCATCAAAGTAAACCACAACAAATTTTCCTATGTGTGCACGCAAGACATGATTCATTAACCTCATAAAGGTGCTAGGAGCGTTAGTTAAGCCAAAAGGCATGACCATCCACTCATATAACCCATACTTGGTTTTAAAACCAGTTTTCCACTCATCACCTTCCCTCATCCTAATTTGGTGATAACCACTCTTTAAATCAATTTTGCTAAAGATACAAGCACCATGCAACTCATCTAACATATCATCTAGTCTAGGTATGGGATGCCTATACTTAATGGTTATGTTATTGATTGTCCTACAATCTACACACATACGCCATGAGCCATCTTTCTTAGGAACTAATAGAACAGGTACAGCACAAGGTGACATGGACTCACGCACAAACCCTCTATCTAACAACTCACTTACCTGCTGTTGAAGCTCCTTAGTCTCCTCCGGATCGCTCCTATAGGCTGAACGATTTGGCAATGCACTTCCCGGCAATAAATCGATTTGGTGCTCGATTCCCCTCAATGGTGGTAAGCCTTGAGGTAACTCCTCCGGAAACACGTCTTCAAATTCCTGCAAAAGGGAAACAACAATGCTCGGAAGGGATCCGGCTATATCACTTGTGTTGAGGAGGATCTACTTATAAACAATTAACACAAGTTGTTCATGTGTGTGCAAACATTGTTTCAACTCACCTTTTTGGGCCATATATGATTTCTTTTTTGCCTCTTTCCTCTCATTTTCTTTTCCCTCATTTTCTTTCCTCTCTTTTTTCTTTTGTATGGCTATCTCACCTTTTTTGTCACTCTTTTTTTCAGCCATTTCATTTTTATTTTCGAAGGCCATCTCACTTTTTAATTCACTCTTTTTTTCGACCTCATCTCTCTTTTTTTTTTCAAATGGTCCTCCATCACTTGCTTTGGGGACAAAGGAAGTAAAACAATGGAATCCTTCTTCAACATAAATGAATACCTATTCTTGTACCCATCATGTGTCACCCGTCTATCATATTGCCACGGCCTACCCAACAAGATATGACAAGCATGCATGGGCACCACATCACACAAGACCTCATCCACATACTTCCCAATAGAGAAAGTCACCAACACTTGTTTGTTCACCTTCACCTCCGCACAATCATTCAACCATTGAAGCCTATATGGTTGAGGATGCTTCAATGTAGGTAGACTTAATTTCTCGACCATCTCACTACTAGCCACATTAGTACAACTCCCCCCATCTATGATTAAATTGCAAACCCTTTGATTCACAAAGCACCTAGTATGGAACAAGTTCTCTCTTTGGTTAGTATCCTCCTCCTTGACTTGGGCACTCATGATACGCCTAGTCACTAGTGCTTCTCCTACAACCACCTCAAAACCCTCGTCAGGATCCTCTAATGCAGGCATATCATCCTCATCCTCACCAAAACTATGCGACTCATATTCACCATAGTCATTCAAGATCATCACTCTTTTGTTAGGACATTCACTAGAAATATGACCTAACCCTTGGCACCTAAAACATCTAACATCCCTAGATCGGTTAGAAGGAGTTTCAGATTTACCTTGCACTCCTTGTTTAGGCGCCTCTTGTTTGGTCTCAATCTTGGGCTTGGTCACCAACTTATTCTCCTCACGTTTCACCACATTTGACCGCCAAGAAGATGATGAGCCTCCTCCAGTTTGATTGGTGCGGCCAACTCCAGGCCTTTTGAGTTGTTGCTCCACTTTTATGGCCATTTGCAACATTTCGTCTAGATCCAAGTAGTGCCGAAGCTCCACTTGATCGTGAATTCCCCTGTTCAAACCACAAAGAAAACGAGCCATGGTCGCCTCACTATCTTCCTCAACATTGGCCCTAATCATGACTACTTCCATCTCCTTATAGTAGTCCTCAACTCTCTTCAACCCTTGCCTCAAAGTTTGTAACCTCTTGAACATCTCCCTATAACAGTGATTGGGCACAAACATTTTTCTCATCGCTCTCTTCATCTCATCCCAAGACTCAATGGGTCCCTCATTATACCTCCTTCTAGTGGTCACTAATTGATCCCACCAAATGAGAGCGTAGTCTAGAAATTCAACCACCGCCAACCTAACCTTCTTTTGTTCGGAGTAGTGGTGACATTCGAACACAAGCTCTACCCTCTTTTCCCACTCTAAATATGCCTCCGGATCAGATTTCCCATGGAACGAAGGAATTTTCATCTTAATACTACCCATATTACCATCCTCCCTATTCCCATCATATCTACCCCGTAATGGTTCTCTTCTTCCTCTATCAAATCCTCTACCTCTTCCAATCCTACCCCAATTCTCATTTTGACTCTCCTTGTCTCCCCCCAAATCACATTCCTCATCATCTCTACCCAAATCCTTAGGTTTAGATTTACTCCCACTAACACCAACCTCAAGCTTATCCAACCTTTCATGTAACGATTCCATTTGAATCGTCATCATCCTACTAAAATGCCCAAACAACGCATCCATTTGGACCTTGGACAACCCCGAATTCGAACTATCTCCTACCTCCTTCTCCATTTAATTTCAAATTTGTACCTGCAAGAAAACGTTAGTAGAAAAAAAAATATGTTCCTCACCCAAATGCTCACGGTCACTCCAAAGAAAGTTCACTCGTCTCTCCTCTCTTATTTTTTTTTTTGCTCAAAACAAATACTCACCGATCACTCCAAAGAAAAAATTCACTCACACTCAAGTAATGCCACTCAAGTTCGAGAGTCCTCTCAAGGTGCTCAAGCTTTGTATTTGAATTTATCAAACAATCAAGTTTAAACTTATGAACAAATGTGATCGACTCACTTGGACTGCGTAGACAAGTAATTTGAAGATCAATATTATTATTATTTTTTTTTTGACTGTGTGAGACACTTGTATATGACTCACAAGAAGGAATAGAACAAAATTTCAAAAAGAAATAATAGTGAAATTTCGGATTTTTGGTAATCTTTTTTTTTTTTTTTTTACTCTAAGGCTGAGTAAAAACTCGAAAATCCCAACAAAAAATATCACCAAAATTTCAGAAACTGATGAAGACTGGTAGAACAAAAACAGATCCGAAAAAGGACGAAAACTTAACCCAGATCTGAAGATTTAAGAACAAGATAAACTTACTTGAATTCAATGAACCTAAGCTCTGATACCAAATGATGTGAATCTTTGTATGAACGAATAGCAAACACGATTAAAATCGAATCGCGCCCTCAATTCAATAACGAACAAAGAATCGTTGTTGTCCCGATCTTTTGAATCAAGTTTGAATGTGTGATATTCACCTCTAAATTATAAAAACTTAGCAATAAATATTCACGATTTAAACAATTGAGAAACAGACGAACCTTCAAGGAACTTGTCCCTGACAATCCGTATGATATCAATCGACAAATGCCACAAGAACGAATCTTGATAAGTTTGATTTTTGAATGAACACAAAGCAAAGGCTTTGTAAAGCTTGAGAGAAAACTCTAAACTTTGATAAAAATATCAATGATAATCTGAATTGTGTGTAAAATTTCGTCCAAAATATATTTATATGTCAAAAAGATATCAAAAATCTAGTCTCCAAAATAATTAAAACTCTAGAAAGGAAAATATTCTCGCGCAGCCGTCTCAGACACGGACCCCGTGTAGACCTCCGTGTACGGGTCCGTGTACTCTCGGAAAAATCATCTTCAGCTGGAAACAAGGGGCAAGGACCCCGTGTCCACCTCCATGTATGGGTCCGTGTACACTCGGTCTTCGCAAATGTCATAGGACACGGACCCCATGTACTGGTCCGTGCTCGGGTCCGTGTATACTCTGGAATTCTTCATCCTCGGCTGTAAAGGACACGGACCCCGTGTGCAGGTCCGTGTACACGTCCGTGTAGTCTCGGCCGTCTCCAACAATGCTTGAATGATATTCCTTTGGCCTCCTGACGTATTTCCATGCATCACGACCCCTTCATGCTTGCTCATGACTCCTTGTAGTGCCTCCTTGAACTTCTTTAGTCGTCCCCTCGTGACTGGTCCCTCCGGCAACTCTAAAGGATCCCACGCTTTTCTTGGGACTTGTCCTTCCGTGTTCGCATCAAAAAGCCACGTCAGGACGTGTAGATATCATCCCATACATGATGCTACAAATCGCAGATGCATAAGGAATGCGTGTCATCGCCGCTATCTCTGCATCAGTCTTGGGAGACATAGACTTGGATAGGGACACGCCATGACACATTCGTAGATTTCCTCTCTTGGACTCATCAATCGAGAACCGCTTCACGATGGTATTAATGTATGTGGACTGGGTGAGACTAAGCAATCTTTTTGATCTATCTCTATAGATCTGTATTCCCAATACAAAAGATTCTTCACCCAAGTCCTGCATCGAGAACTTACTCGCTAACCATATCTTAGTTGATTGCAACATTCCTACATCATTCCCAATGAGTAGAATGTCATCAACATAAAGCATCAGGAATGTCACAGCACTCCCACTGACATTCTTATACACACAGGGTTCCTCAGGATTCTTAGTAAAATCAGACACTTTGATTGTACTATCGAATCTAAGGTTCCAACTCCTAGATGCCTGATTTAGACCATAAATAGATCTATGAAGTTTTCATACCATATGTTCACTTCCGACAGATGTAAACCCTTCGGGTTGAGACATGTAAATCTCTTCCTTAATATCCCCATTAAGAAAGACTGTCTTAACATCCATCTGTCATATCTCATTGTCATACCATGCAGCTATGGCTAGCAAAATCCTTATGGACTTGAACATTGCAACTGGAGAAAAGGTTTCCTCAAAGTCAACTCCTTGTCTTTGAGTATATCTTTTTGCCACCAATCGCGCCTTGATGGTCAATACCTTCCCATCCGCCCCAAGTTTCCTCTTGTAAATCTATTTACACCTTATGGGAACAATTCCCTCAGGTGGATCCACGAGATTCCACACTTGGTTCGAATGCATGGAATTCATCTCAGATTCCATCGCTTCATGCCACTTGGATGAATCGGCATCAGATAACGCTTCCTTGAAGGTCCTTGGATCACATCCATGGTTAGGCTCATCATGGCCCTCTTCAAGAAGCAGACCATACCTCATAGGGGGTCTCGAGACTCTCTCGGATCTTCTAGGAGCTTGTATCTCCTCTCTTGGCTCTTCGGGTGTGGGTTCTATAATTGTGGGTGTCTCTCGAACCTCTTCGAGTTCTATCATCTCGCCTTTTCTATCCAATAGAAATTCCTTTTCCAAAAAGGTTGCATTCCTAGAAACAAACACCTTTGTTTCTTGGGGATGATAGAAATAATATCCAACTGAATTCCTTGGACATCCCACAAAGTAACATAAAATGGATCGACTATCCAATTTATCTCCCACTGTCTGCTTCACATGAGCAAGGCACCCCCATATTCTAAGATAAGAATATTTGGGAGGCTTACCCATCCATATCTCATATGGTGTCTGCCTTTGAATGGACATTTAGTGGAATATCTTTCAATTTTAAGTTATAGAGATCGTTTTCAAGTTCACAAGTACCAATCAAACATTCATTCATGTAGATGTTGCAAACACCTTTGCTAAATAAACAAGAATATCCATTTTTATCAGCATAGAAATGGAAACAATGTTTTTCACAAAATTAGGTACAAACAAAACATCTCATAAAATTAACTTAAAACTATTGTTCTACAATAAGTAAACATCTTCAACAGCCTTGGCAGCAACTCTTGCTCTATTGCACATCCTCAAGAAGGTCACACCTTCCCTAAGCTTCCTACTTCTTCCCATCACCTGTAACTCATTACAGAAATGTGAGCCACAACCGGTATCTAATACCCAAGAAGTAGAGTTAATTGAAATGTTTACTTCAATTTAGAACATACCGTTTCCAGAACTCTTCTGGGCAAGATATTCCCTGCAGTTACGCCTCCAATGTCCAGGCTTCTTGCAGTGATGACATGCATCAGCAGTCTTGTCAGCCTTAACTGGTGTGGCTGCCTCAACGGGATTCGGAGAATGCCTCATCAAGGGCACGTTCTTCTTGGGATGTTGGAAAGAACGATTCTTTTCCTTCCCATGTGGATCAATCTTCGTACCAGATGAAGAACCCACATAAAGAACCAACTTCTCTTTCTTGATGGTGGATTCAAACGTAACAAGCATGTTAACCAACTCCTCAAGGGTCGGCTCTAGCTTGTTCATGTTGAAATTCACCACAAAAGGATCAAATGAGCTAGGCAGCGATAAGAGCAACACGTTGGTGGTCAGCTCCGAAGGCAATATTAAATCCATGCCAACGAGCTTGTCCACGAGCCCAATCATCTTCAGGCCATGCTCATGGACCGAGGCCCCATCTCGCATGCGTATAGTGATCAGCTCCTTGACAGTAGCATGCCTAAGAGGCCGTGTTTGCTCACCAAAGAGCTCCTTGAGATGCAAATGAATGTCAGCAGCATTCTTTGCATCCTCAAAACGCCTCTGCAGCTCATCATTCATAGAAGCCTGCATATAACACTTGGCTTTCAAGTCATGGTCACACCATTACCTGTAAGTCTGAAATTCCTCAGGAGTGCAGTCAGTCGGAGCCTCAACAGGGGGTGACTCAGTCAGTGTATATGCTATCCTTTCCGAATTCAAGACAATTTTTAGGTTTCTTAGCCAAGTGAGGTAATTAGGTCCGGTTAATATGTGTTTGTCGAGTATTGTAGATAACGGATTGCGAATCGAAGAAATTGTCAAAAATTGTACTGAAAAGTATAACAGATAAATATTAATGACTATTTTAAAATATTTAGTAAGATATAAAGTATGGACTTTTACTTTATAAATGTTTACTTCCACTGTTTTGACATCTTTCACTACCCTCTAGTGAAAACGGGAAACTCCTTTCCTCAGTAGGTACGCAAGGTCCAATTAGCAAAATATGATCCCGAATAATATCAGCCAATCACAATTCCTAAAAGGTAGTTTCCAATTGCATCACAATGCAACCCTCTACGTAAAATTTTGTCTCACGTTTGATTAGGACCCAATAATATGACGCCGTTCATCTTCACGTGTCAAGCCTTACCCATCGATGTTGAACCTTAATGGACGGTCGCCATGAGTTCCCCCAATAATATGAGCCGAAATCATGGGAGTTCCACGTAGTTCAAATCACCATGTGATGCGAACACGGGTGGTCAAGCGCCAAGGAAGGCATGGGATCCTTTACAGTTGCCGGAGGGACCAATCACGAGGGGACGCCTAAAGAAGTTCAAGGAGGCACTACAAAGAGTCATGAGCAAGCATGAAGGGGTCGTGATGCATGGGAGCACGTTTGGAGGCCAGCGGAATGTGATTCAAGCATTGTTGGCGCCGGCCGAGTCTACACGGATGTGCACACGGACCTGCACTCGGGGTCCGTGTCCTTTACAGCCGAGGATGAAGAATTCCAGTGCCTACACGGACCCGAGCACGGACCAGTACACGAGGTCCGTGTCCTATGATATTTGCGAAGACAGTGTCTACACGGACCCGTACACGGAGGTGAGCACGGGGTCCGTGTCCTTTGTTTCCAGCTTAAGTTATTTTCCGAGTGTACACGGACCTGGGCACGGAGGGCTACACGGGGTCCGTGTCTGAGCCGGCTACGCGAGCTAAATTTATTTGGGGACTAGAGTGCTAGGAGAGTTTCGACAGGTTTAAGCAGGCATTGACTTCAGCGCCAGTTCTAACTATCCCATCAGGGCAAGGAGAGTTTGTGCTTTATACAGATGCTTCAAAGCTCGGTTTGGGTGCAGTTCAGATGTAGCATGACTGAGTTATAGCCTATAGGTCCAGACAGTTGAACGTCAATGAGAAAAACTATTGGACTCATGACCTCGAGCTAGCACCAGTGGTTTTCTCCCTGAAGATATGGAGGCATTATTTGTATGGGAAGAAGTGCAGGATTTTAACTGATCACAAGAACCTGAAGTACTTCTTCTCAAAGAAAGAGCTTAACATGATACAGTGGAGGTCGCTAGAGTTAGTGAAAGATTATGACTGTGACATTAGCTACATACGGGTAAGGCTAATGTGGTTGCGGATGTCCTGAGCATGAAGAATGTAGCGATCGCTCAGTTGTCCGTACAGAGGCCATTGCATGCAGAGATTCAGAGGTTTGAGCTTGCAGTATATGCCAGGGAGCGATGCCCCAAGTCTTGCTACCCTGAAAATCAAGTCGACACTAATAGACATAATTCGGGCAGTGCAGGCTTTTGACGATCAGTTACAGAAGTGGTGACAGAGGGATGAGGCTAAGGGCCGGAGGTTGTATACAGTTGTGGATGGCATAGTTAGATATCGTGACCGACTGTGGGTTCATAGCAGTGATTCCTTGATAGCAGATATCTTGAGTGAGGCCCACAACACCCCGTACTCCATCTATACAGGGAGTACGAAGATGTATAAGGACCTTCAGTCTCTTTATTGGTGGCCAGACATGAAGCAGGATATTTTTTTTTGTAATGTCCAAAATTAAGACGACGTAATCCAACTGCATGCAAATCTAGGGAATATGGAAAATAGTTGATTATTTGATTTTAATTGCTAAATTGATCATGCGATAAGTTTATATGATGTTTTAGTAGTTTTTCTACTTAAATGCATTAAAATGTATTTTTAATGGTTATTCGAGTTGCGATCGAGGACGGAGACCGAGGGCTGAAAAATGGAAAATATTTTTATTAAATAATTTTTTTAATTATATAAAATATGGTTGATGCTTCCTTTTTTTGAAAATAAGGAGTTTTTGAGGTGATTTTATATACCGGGACGTAATTTTTATTGGTGTTCGATTTTCAACAAAAATACGAATGTTGTGGCAACCTGGCTATTAAATTCACAAACTTTACCAAATAAAATAATTTTAATTAGCACTAATGGACTAATTGGGCCTAATTAACTTTTCTAATGGACCTAAGCTAGTGTTAGTGTCCTAAATTAATCATTTAAAGCCTTAAACCTCCCCATACCCCATTATCACAAGCCTCCTTCACCTAGCCGCACACCACACTTCTTTTCACTCATAACTCACGGCACACACAAGGGTTTTGAAGGAAACGTTTCGAACTCTTCAAAGGTTCTTCAAGCCAATGTCTTCTCGTCATCGTTCTTTGATTCGCCAATGTTTAGTCGTGCATTAAAACGCAAAGGCACGCCATATTCTTTCCTTTACTCATCATCACACCATATTATGTATTTACTTATGAAATTGCATGAAAACAAGTTTCACTTTGTTATATTTTTGTTTTTATGCAAACATGAACTTTTAAAGCTTGGGTTTTCATCCAAAAACATGTTTAATACGTTCTTAAGGGGCTGCCATGATTAGGATTTGATAGGGGCATGTTTGACACAATTTTAAAGAGTCCCAGGATGCACCAAATTGCTGCACACAAGACATGAATAAACTGGAACCATCTCTCGGCTTTTTATGAACAAGAGCTCGGTTTAAGGGGACCATGGTGCAGGGCTTGGCTCGTTTGAGAACGGGGCTGGGCTAGGGACGTGCTTGGGTCAGGGAAGGAGTTCTAGCAATGCTAGGACTTGAGACAAGTGGATGGGGAGGAGTCCTAGCACGGCTAGGAATCCACCCGAGAAGTTGCATGCTAGTGCAGTGCCTGCGCAAGGGGATTGTGGCTCGGACAGGGGCTACGGGCTGGTTAGGTTATGTCCTTAGGGTCCTAAGAGGGTACACAAGGGGTTGGGTCAAGGACTGGTCCAGTGGTTAGGGTCCTAGCAAACAACACGAAGAGTCCTAGTCTACTAAGGGTTTCTCGGCCGATTGTTGCTGCTGTTTGTGGCTTCGGTTTTTTGGGTTGGGGTTCAAGTACTAGGGGTTCTACGGGTCTAGTATGGTCTATAAGGGTTTTGGGTTGGTTCGATTTGGGGTTTTCCAATGGTTAAAAATTCGAAACATGGTTCACGGGGGACGAGTTATGGTTCACGAGGGCTAAAATAATATAAAAAGTCTAAGTTTTAATTTGCGAATTTTATATTAAAGTTTGATTTAATTTGGGATTAAAACGCATTAATATGTATAATTAAATATTAAATTAAAAGTCATTTATTTAAGCTAAATAAAAATACAAGAAAATTAATGTAAGCTTAAATAATTATTTGGGATGGTCTAGAGTCCTCAGTTTACGGGTGAGAGTATTGTTGATATCCTCGCCGCCCAGTACTGTGGTTACATGAAGATGGATCCATCGCCCAATACGAATACGAAAATCACAATTAACGATCTGAATTCAACGAAAATGAATACGTATATGAATATGATGAATACAAATATGTTTATGACGAATATGAATAATAATATGATAATATGAAAATGTTTATGAAAAATGTTTATGTTTAAGTTTATGCATCATTATGAAAATTTTATTTTTCACTGTTGCATGTGATCTGTATACGTATTATTTGTTATCAAGATTATGGTGTGTTGAGTCTTTAGACTCACTAGGTGTGATTGATGCAGGTGATTATGATAATAATGATAATGGAGGTCTTGATGGTTGACTTTACTGGACTGAAGATGTACATAACCCTAGGACCAGCGCTATTTTTCCGCACTAGTTTATGGTTTATGATTTTTATAATTATGTTAAAGATATTTTATGACTTTGATCATGATTTTGAGTGGTTTTGATAGGTTGTTAGTTTTAGCAATTGTGCTAAGTAGGCTTTGGAAACAATTGACGATTTAATGGTTTACACTATTTCTTTTGATTTTTAAATATTAGTTTGTTGTTTTATTTTTAAAATGGTCAAAAATATTTTATAAATATATATATGTATTTCGGTCAATTATTAGGAGGAAAAAAAATAAATTTAGTACTTATTAAGAAAACAAGTACTGGACGTTTCAGTTGGTATCAGAGCAATTTTCCTATAAAGGGTTGTGCCACAATCATTGCCGGGAAGCTCAGTCGTCAAGACTCAAATTCGTAAGTTTACATGCTTTATATGATGCCACCTGCATGATTACGTGAAACATATGTCTATGTCGCATGTTAAATAGCTTGGCGAGAATACATGTTTTATATGATTAAAATTGCTTAAATGAATTAGGATATGTTGCATGATTAGAAAACTTAGATTTAAATGCATGTTTGTTACGTTAGAATTTGGAAAAAATTCAAATATAATGCTTCCTAGACGCGCACCTAGTACAGATAGCTAGACTGAGACTACTAAGGATCGTAATGTTAATGCACCCCCTCCTCCTAATAGGGATGCTGCTACTCGTGAATTTGAGGGGATGGCTCGTTTCTTCGAGCAGCAGCTATAGCAGGCACCTAGGCCACATCATGATGTTTATTATCAGTTCCGGAGGCTAGGGCCGAAGGAAATTTCTGGCACCACAGAATTGTTTGCTGCGGAGGCATGGATTCGAGCACTTGAGGTACATTTTTGCTAATTAAATATGGGCGGTGCTGATCGTGTGATGTGTGCTACTTACATGTTTAGGGATGATGCTTATTTATGGTGGGAAGGAGTTGAGCATGGTATTAATCTTGTTACACTTACTTGGGCTCAATTCAAGGAGATTTTCATTGAGAATTACTTCACTGCTGATGTTAGAGGGCAACTGTAGAGGGATTTTATGGGCCTCTGTCAGGGAGACTCGACTGTAGCTGAATTTGTGAGGAAATTTGATAGGGGTTGCCACTTTGTACCCCTTATTGCGAGGAATGCTGTGGAGAAGCTTAGAGACTTCATGGATGGTCTACGACCTACCATATGACACAACGTGATGATGATGCGTACCTTGGATTATGCTACTTCTACTACTTATGCATTTCAATCTGAGCAATCTTTGAAGGACATCGACTTTGAGATGCAGCGCAAGAGACATCAACACCAAAATGATTCTCATCGAAATAAAAATCCATACACGGGACCTCTTAGACCTCAAGGGCCACCAAAGCCCCAAGGTCAAGAAAAGAAGCCAGGACTGCCAAATCCACCACAACCTGGAGCACCGAAACCTGCAGAGGGACCACCGTGCAAGAAGTGCAATCGCCTACATTATGAACAGTGCGTGTGGGGTACTACTAAGTGCTTCATATGCAAGGAAGAAGGGCACAAGGCTGCTAATTGCCCAAAGAAGAGAGATCCTGCCGTGGGGCGAGCTTACGTTATGCATACCGAGGAGGCTGAAGAGGAGGCAGACACGACCCTTATCACCGGTAACCTAGTTATTTAACGTTTTTATATTACTTTTATCGCATGAAATGTTAAATTGGTTATTAGAATTGATTTGGGAATGAGGATGACCTGGAGGAAATTAAGTTGTATGCTCTACCTTTGTAACGCCCCGAATAATTTAAAGGTCCACGTGAACCACATGCATGCAATTATTAAATTTTCTTTTATTTTTATTAAATCATTTAATTGCATAAATTAATTATGTTGTGCATATTTGCATGTTCAAAATATACTTTTATACGTGGTTGCATTAAAATGTATTTTTAAAGGATATTCGAGTTGCGATTGAGGAACGGAGACCGATGGCTGAAAAATAGAAAATGTTTTTATTAAATAATTGTTTTTAACTATTTAAATATGAGTGTTGCTTTTTATTATTTTTGAAAATATGGGGTTTTGAGATGATTTTATACGCCGAGACGTAAATTTTATCGGTGTTGGTTTTTCAATAAAAATACGAGCTTTTTGGCAACCCGGCTAATAAATTCACAAATTTATTTAAACAAATACTTTGATAATATTTTATTAAATCCTAATTAAGACTAATGGGCTTAATTTAGAGGCTTTATAGGACTAAAAGCCTTGATGGTATTTAATTAATATTTAAAGTGTTAATCACCCAAAACCCTACACCATTGTACACGCCTCCCACCCTTTTGAAAATTCAGAAATTCTCTCCCAAGACACACAACACACACGACACTACACACAGAGCATATTGCAGGGATTTTCGAAGGGTTCAAGGAAAAGCTAGCCAAGGTTTCACTCCGTTCTTCGTCGTCAACGGTTTTTCGTGCGTATAAAATGCAAAGACACGTCATATTCTTTCCTTTACTCATCATCACACCATACTATGTATTTGTTTATGAAAATTTCATGAAAAAAAGTTACACTTTGCATTATTTTCGTTTTTATGCATCTACTTGCCTAAACTCTTGAATTAATGCATCAAAACATGATTTATATGTTCATGAAGGGGCTGCCATGATTATGGGATGTTTAAGGGTGTATTTACACATGTTTAAGGGTCTAAAACGCACACACAAACACAACAAAAACGAAACAAACAAGTTGGGACGAATTCTGGTATGGCTTTGATTAAGGGGTACAGCTTTGGGGGTTTCTGCTGGTGGGCTCGACCAAGGATGGCTGGGGCTTGGCAAGGGGTCAGCCTAGGGTCTGGTGGGGTCCTAACATGGCTAGGACCCATGGATAGGCGGTTAGGAAGAGCCCATGATCACATGGACTCTTCCCTCGCATGCTTTTGGTGCAGCCGAGTGCTGCAATTTTCAACGGGTTAGGGGCTTGGCTAGGGTGGTCTAGGTGATGGCTGGAGGCTAGGGCTCGTTGGTGGCTGCTGCAAAGAGTCCCACGCAAGTAGGACTCTCGCGCACATAAGGGGACGCGCAGGTGCTGTCCATGTACAGCACCCTGCTGCTTGGTTCAGGGGCTCGGACTGGGGGTGGCTCGGGTCTGAGACTGGTCTAGGGTCAGTAAGGGTCATGAGTGCTCAATGGTTAAGGGCTGGTAGAGTTCTAAGGTAGCTAAGAGTCCTAGTACAACTAGAACACAAGACACACACACATGCAGAAATATGGGCCAAGTTATAGCAGGGTTTGAGCGAGTTAAGGGCTAGGTCCAGGGCTCAGGGCTGGTCAGTAGGGTTCATAGATGAGTTGGTTAGGTTTTGGCCCAAGGTGGCTCGGGCGTGGCTCGAGTAAATTAGGAGTTGGCTTGGGTTGTTTAATTAAGTGTCAAAAACGAAAATTAAAGAAGGAAAAATTGAGCCATGGGTCCACAGGTGTGGCTCATGACTTGGAAGGGTAGAATAAATAATAAAAATACTATGTTTAAAGTTTGGGATCAAAATAACGAGTTTTGGATTTATTCGGGATTTAATCGATGCACAAAACGCTAATTAACGAATTAATTGAAACACCTAGTTTAAGCTTTATGAAATTATAGAAAATAAAATTTAAGCTTGAATAATTATTTTAAGTCTAATTTTTTAATTTGGGAATTTTATATTAAGGTTTGGTTTAATTCGGGATTAAAACGTATTAATACGTCACATTTAAAGATTAATTTAAAAGTTCTCGATTTAAGCCAAATTAAAATACGGGAAAATTCATGTAAGCTTAAATAATTGTTTGGAACATGTTAGAGTCAATGAATTCAAGAAAAAGTCATAATCAAGGAATTTTACGTCCAGGGGAAAAACGGTCTTTTTACACCTAAAAATTAGTAACCGTCATGGCAGTACTCTAAATGCTGTTTTTATGATATTATGATTATGTTCAACTGTTTATGAAATGTTCATGATTAAATTATGATTTTTAAATGTCTATGGGATTTTTATGATTTAAGGAAGACATTTAAAAGACATGTTGCATGCTTGGTTTCAAATACAAAATGTTATGTTATGCATGATTTTATAAAGTGATGTAAATGTAAAACGTTGAAGGAAGTGAAGTAATTGTGAATAATTCGATAATTATGGAGATATCGTGAGGGCGACGGTCCCAGTGAGAGCCCGACGATCGTATTTCCATTATTACGAATATGAGGTAACTTTATGAGGTAACGGTAAAAATGGGAATGTCATGAAAGGAAAAGGCCCAGAGAGAGCCCATTTATGGGAAAAGGCCCCAGAGGGAGCCCCGACGATCGTATTCTATTTGAAAGAGGATAGACCAGGGTCCAGTTGACCGGTGAGAGTGTTGCTGGTGTCCCCCGCCACCCAGTACTGCGGTTTCATGTAGATGGATCCATCGACTTTTTGAGGTTTGAGGAAAGTCACAATTAACGATCTGAATTAAACAATGGAAAAGGAAAAGGAAAATGTTATGATCATGATAAAAGGTTTTATGTTATGTTTTGAGGAAAAGGAAAAGGTTAAAGTTTATGTTATGCATGTCATGAAAATGTTTATGCTTAAAGTTGATGCATCATTATGAAAATGTTTCTATTTAAAGTTCATGCATCCTAAAAAGGTTTACGAAAATGTTCATGTTTGAAGTTTATACATCTTCATGAAAACGATATTTTAAATACAAGTATTTTTCACTGTTGCTTGTGGTTTTATACATATTACTCGTTATCAAGAATATGACGTGTTAAGTCTTTAGACTCGATAGGTGTGATTGATGTAGTTAATTATGATAATTATGATAATGGAGGTCTTGATTGTGGGGACCCGGACGCTAATTCATATCTTAATCATTATTAATGTCCAATTTAACAATTAAGAAAAGTGGGACTAAATTTTTTTTAAATATAAATGCGGAAACGTAATAATAATCTATCTAATATACATGTCAATATAAAAGTATAAGTCATGTACTACATGTATCTATCATAACTAGGTTCAACGACTAGACATCAAGTGCTGAATCCTATTATGCTTCTGGGCCCGGATCTCCACGCTAACTATCCTCTCTCATCCTCTTTCTGATACTGATCCTGTCCCACCTGTTGTCATGCACACATACAAACAAGACAACAGCCGGATAACTCCGGTGAGAATTACATTCCCAGTATAAATCATGTATACATGCAATCATATAAAAGATATAAAAGCATGAAATAGATTGTAAGGCTCGAGATTTATTAGTCTTCATTAATGTGATATTCGGAAGATATGAGTATGCATGACATGTAATGAGAGGCACTAAATGAGATTATGAAGTGTTGCTTGAAGAAAGAGACCGCACCCGCGCTACGAACAAGACCGCACCCGCGGTTGATGGGCAGAAAGTTGACCATTTTTACAGTAGGGTCACCGCACCCGCGGTCCAGAAGCAGCGCACCCGCGGTGCATGGACAGAAAGTTGAATAGAATTACAGTAGCTACACCGCACCCGCGGTTCCAGAGGCATCGCAACCGCGGTGCTGCTACAGTGAGGTCAACGCACCCGCGTTACAGGACTAAGCGCACCCGCGGTCGAAGCTTTCGGAAAAGTTGATGTATATCATTACACTGATCGCACCCGCGGTTATGGAATGAGCGCACCCGCGGTGTGACGTGCAACATGGAAAATAAGCCACGTTTCCTGTTGTTGCATGCAGTATATATATAAGAATTGCACGCCTTTCCTTCAAAAAAATTCAGAAAAGGGTCGAAGCTTTGAGAGAAAAATCCTTACGCCTTCGTAGATTTGTGATTGTGAAAGATCAGCCCGTTAGAATTTTAATCCGACTTCAGTACTGTGTTTCTATCGACGCAGGCTACAACTGGACGTAAGTTTCGTTACGTTTAGACATGATTTGAATTTATGATATTGTCAGAATTGAATATGAATCAGATATGATGTTTCTGCTACAGTAGACATGCTATAACTGAAGTCAGATTAAAGAATAGACTGTTTATGACATTGTTATGATTTTCAGAGTTGATTTAGTTGAGATTCTATATCAGAGTTGTGTTATTATTCAAATTATGAGTTGTACTGGTACTGGTTATGAATTCTGGTATTATATATGTGATGTTGAGATAGACGGGGTTATCGTGACTGTATTGCTATGCCGTCGAAACATCACTAGATTGATATTGATCAGATTCAGTAATGATTTCGATTGTATCGTGATATTATTGTTATGAATTAGATTGTACCTTGTTCAGATATGGATCAGATTATATACCGATTTGAGTATTGATCAGAACAGGTCTTGAATTGAGTTATATACTGATAGGATATTTATATGATTGTCATTATCAGATTTTGATATGGACAGATTGAAATACAAGACTTCGTCTTCATCAGACCGAGAAAAGAAAGGTATAATTCATGTGAATTCGGGAGATACGACTCGAATCAGATTTGGTTGGAGTTTCCCTAAATCACATGCTAGATTTATTATTTATATTTGATTATGATTATGTCTTGTTTATAGATTTATATTCAAGCATTGAAATAGGAGAGTCATTGGCAGACTTGCTAAACTAGACGTTCGGTG
Organism: Primulina tabacum; assembly: GCF_025594145.1. Classification (NCBI taxonomy): domain Eukaryota; kingdom Viridiplantae; phylum Streptophyta; class Magnoliopsida; order Lamiales; family Gesneriaceae; genus Primulina; species Primulina tabacum. The sequence continues at coordinate 107,086 of NW_027459732.1, read as the reverse complement.
GTATCGACGCTTCGGATCAGATTTAATCCGATTGTAGACATTCGATACAGACAGGACCGAAGTCTAGGAATAAGACGTATAGTTACCCCGATTGGGAGGGTAGGTGACAGACAGTGACGTCTTATTCACATCGGGATCCCTAGAATTAGAGTCGATTCGAGTCAAGATATGAATTGAATTGAGTTGCATGCTTATTTTATTTTGATTCCAGAGATTATGGAATCCATTGTTACTGCATGCTTATTTTGATTTGGTTTCCTAGACTATGAAACCTATGGTTATGAATTTTATGCATGATAATATGCTTTATGATTTATATTGTGTATATGCATGTATACATGTTTTATACTGGGATTTATTCTCACCGGAGTATCCGGCTGTTGTCTTGTTTTGTATGTGTGCATGACAGCAGGTGGGACAAAATCGGGGTCAAGAAGATGATGAGAGATCGAGATTAGAGTGGTGATTCCGGACTTGGATGTAGACTTGGTTTAATACTTGAAATTTAGTAGTTAAACCTTAGATTAGTTTGAACTAGAAGCATGTTGTACAAGATTTGTATTATTATACTAGTTTGTATAATAGACTGATTCCATTACCTTCCGCATTTTAAAGAAAAAAAAATTTTTAGACCTTGTTTATCGTAATTGATAATTAAATCCCAAAGATGATTAAGAAGATGATTAGCGTCCGGGTCCCCACATAAATATTCATAACATGTATCAAAATCAGAAACATGAATCAATACAAACTCTGAATCACACTCTGTGACTCTTAGACTCTGACTCGACTCATCCTAATCTAGGGATCCCGATCTGAATAAGAACGTAACAATCTCTCACCTACTCCCTCGGTCGTGGTGACGGTACGTTCTTATTACGGACTTTGGTCCTAGCTATACCGAATATCGGAAATAGAAGTCGATCTTCTTCTAAGTCATATCGATATGACCAAACGTCCGGTGTCTTAGCGGTTCTGTCCAAGACTAGGCACATCAGCCCTGGCATATCTTGCCAAACCTCAGTGACAATGTGCAATGGCCCAGCGACTATTCTATCACTATCAGGCCCCTCTTTCACGAGATCAATCGCCTACGACTAGGCGCATCAGCCTGTGACTCAATACATAAATCAATAGACCAAAGATAAGAATCACATCAATTGCAAATATCAATGCAATAAGATGAAGTATGTGATTTTGGGAAACTACAGTCAAATCTAACTCGAGTTGTGCAATCCCGCATCAACATCAATTTATATCTTTCATTTCGTTCTGTTGATCTGTCTCTGTCGAAGTCTCAAACTCCCTGCCTATCAAATCAATCTGTCAATAACAATATCGAATACACTGTATCAATGTATAACTCAATTCAAGACCTGTTTTGATCAATACTCAAATCAAACATAATCTGATCCATATCAATGATATCATGATACAATCTCAATCAATACTGAATCTGATCAAAATCAATCTACTGATGTTTCGACGGCATAACAATACAGTCTCGGTAACCCCGTCAATCTCAACATCACAGATACAATATCACGGTTTATAATCAATATATGTATAATTCTGAATTTAACTCAAACTTAACGACATAACGGAATAATCTCGATATCCCCGTCAATACAATATCAACAGATATCAATTACAATCCATAACCAATATCCAATACCATCTAAAATCAATCAATAATCCAAATCTGTCCAATATCAATCAATATACTTCTGAAAAATCATAACAATTTCATAATCAATCTGTTTCTCAATCTGACTTCGATTCTATGATGTCTAACATGTCGGGAACATCATCTATGAATCATATCCGATTCTGACAATACCATAATTCCAAGACATATCGAAACGTAGTAAAACTTACGTCCAGTTGAAGCTCTCGTCGATAGAAATACAGTACTGAAGTCGGATTGAAAATCAGACGGACGGATCTTGCACAATCACAAATCTAGAATCTGAAAAGGCATAAGGATTTTTCTAAAAGTTTTCTCGCTTCTTATCACTAAATTCTGAAGGAATACACATGTATATATATATCCATTGCATGTCCAAGCTACGTGGCCTATTCTCCATGATTTTCAGTCGGCGCTCGGGCGGTTAATCTTTACCGCTCGGGTGCGGCACATTCTGTCTGAAGCCTAAACTTATCATCTACTGGCGCTCGGGCGGTCAAAACTACCCCTCGGGCGCCAGACGTTCTGTCTGAATACTCAAGTTATTATACACTGGCGCTCGGACGGTTACAAACTACCGCTCGGGCGCTATACTTTCTGTCCAATTTCTTCTTTTTTGGTGCATTGGCGCTCGGGCGGTCATATTCTACCGCTAGGGCGCCAGATGTTCTGTCCAACATCTTGATTTACAATGCCCCGACGCCCGCTTTTCCTCTCACGTCTTATTTGGCTCATGTAATCTTCATTATTCGCAATTCTTTCAATTAATCCATTTCTGATTACAGTAATCAAATCTCAGGCCTTACATTGATGGTTGACTTTGCTGGACTGAAGGTGCACATAACCCGAGGATCGACGCTAGTTTTTCGCACTAATTATGATTTATGATTTCAAGTTATGTTAAAAATATTTTACGACATTTTATTTATGTTTTGAGAGGTTTTTGAGAGATTATTGTATGAGCTGTATTTCTCAATTATAAAGTTGGCTGTTTTATTTTAAAATGATGTTTAAAATATTTTATGTAATTTTTGGTGGTTCGGCCGATGCTAGGGAGGTTTAAAAAAAAATTTCTAGTACTTTTAAAGTAATAAAAAGGGCAGACGTTTCAGTTGGTATCAGAGCAAAGGTCCTGTAAAGGGTTGTGCCACCATCAGCGCCGGAAAGATCAGTCGTCAAGCCTCAAATTTGTAAGTTTTCATGCTTTATATGATTTTTATGTTGTTACCTGCATGACTACATGAATTATATGTTCACGTCACGTGTTTAATAGCTTTATGGTAATATATGTTTTATATGCTTTAGAATTTTTATACGTGATACGCTATGAAATAAGAAATCATTTGATTTCAACGCATGTTGGCTTTGTTGTGGAATTGGATTATGTTGATTTTTGGGTTTTAGTATTGACGTTCTACTTTTTGGGCTATAAGTTAATCATGAATATTATGAATGTTTTATGGGGCACGTAGATTTTTCTAAGAAAATACTGATGATACATGGTTACTAGTTGAATTATTTTTTGGGAATTACTCATAAGTAATAATGATTCGAGGATTTGCAACGATTTTGGGATTAAGAAAATGTATAAATTGGGATTTTAAGTTCGATGAAAGGTAAGATTGGTTAGGAGAATGGATTTTGTGTAAATAAGTTTAAATTATTGAAATTATGTTATGAGAAACCCATAGAAGAGAATTAAGAATGCCAAAAACTTATGGGTTAATCGTAGGATTTTCGAAATTGTTAAGGAAATTGGGGGAAAATGAGAATTTATTTTGCAATTGTTAAGGAAATTGGGGACTAATTTAGCAATAAGCAATAATTTGATGGCTTAACTGATAGGAAATTTTGATGATTTAGACTTTTAAGAATATTCAGAACCTTGGGATATTTTTGTTATAATGCGATAAGGAATGTTAATCAAGGATTTTTAAGATTTAATCGATATTAGGCTTGAAAATCTAAGCGTTAGCGGATGCGTTTGAGATTTTAAGATTGAAATTTGTTAAGTTGATGAATATTTTGTGTATAAAATAAGAAAAGTAATATACGATAAGCGTGGTCATCCATATTTTTATCTTGGGAATTGTAAGAGAAGTTGAAATTCGAGGTTATAATAGTAACAACATTAAGTTATTATGGGTCATTTTAAGTTGCGAATTGTAAAATAAGGATTTAGAAGGAAAATTTAATTGGGATCAAGGAGACGTAGGACATTCTAGAGTTTAAGTTTTATTAGAGTAGCGCAACGGAAGCGTGGATTTTTGGGATATTAGAACTAAGTCTAAACTTTGGGTTATTAAGGATAAGATAATTTCGAGGACGAAATTCAATTTAAGGGGGAGAGACTGTAACGCCCCGAAAAATTTAAAGGTCCACGCGAACCACATGCATGCAATTATTAAACTCTCCTTTATTTTTATTAAATGTTTTAATTGCATAAATTAATTATGTTGTGCATATTTGCATGTTTAAATATATTTTTCTACATGGTTGCATTAAAATGTATTTTTAAAGGTTATTCGAGTTGCGATCGAGGTTTGAAAATTAGAAAATGTTTTTATTAAATAATTGTTTTTAATTATTTAAAATATGAGTGTTGCTTTTTTTTATTTTTGAAAATATGGGGTTTTGAGGTGATTTTATACGCCGGGACGTAAATTTTATCGGTGTTGGTTTTTCAATAAAAATACGAGCTTTTTGGCAACCCGACTAATAAATTCACAAATTTATTTAAACAAAAACTTTGATAATATTTTATTAAATCCTAATTAAGACTAATGAGCTTAATTTAGAGGCTTAATAGGCCTAAAAGCCTTGATGGTATTTAATTAGTATTTAAAGTGTTAATCACCCAAAACCCTACACCATTGTACACGCCTCCCACCCATTTAAAAATTCAGAAATTCTCTCCCAAGACACACGACACTACACACAGAGCATATTGAAGGGATTTTCGAAGGGTTCAAGGAAAAGCTAGCCAAGGTTTCACTCCGTTCTTCGTCATCAACGGTTTTTCGCATGAACACGAGTTACACTTTGCATTATTTTCGTTTTTATGCATCTACTTGCCTAAACTCTTGAATTAATGCATCAAAAAATGATTTATATGTTCATGAAGGGGCTGCCATGATTAGGGGATGTTTAAGGGTGTGTTTACACATGTTTAAGGGTCTAGAACGCACACAGGAACACATCAAAAACGAAACAAAAAAGCTGGAAATAATTCTGGTATGGCTTTGATCAAGGGGCGTGGCTTTGGGGGTTTCTGCTGGTGGGCTCGGCCAGGGATGGCTGGGGCTTGGTAAGGGGTCAGCCTAGGGTCTGGTCGGGTCCTAGCATGGCTAGGACCGGTGGCTAGGCAGTTAGGAAGAGCCCATGATCACATGGACTCTTCGCTCTCATGCTTTTGGTGCAGTCGAGTGCTGCAATTTTCAAGGGGTTAGGGGCTTGGCTAGGGTTGTCCAGGTGATGGCTCAGGGTGGTCCAAAGTGGGTGAGGGAGGCTAGGGCTCGTTGGTGGCTGGTGCAAAGAGTCCCACGCAAGTAGGACTCTCGCGCACATAAGGGGACGCGCAGGTGCTGTCCATGTACAGCACCTTGCTGCTTGGTTCAGGGACTCGGGCTGGGGGTGGCTCGGGTCTGGGACTGGTCTAGGGTCAGTATGGGTCACTGGTGCTCAATGGTTAAGGGCTGGTAGAGTTCTAAGGTAGCTAAGAGTCCTAGTACAACTAGAACACAAGACACACACACATGCAGAAACATGGGCCAAGTTACAGCAAGGTTTGAGCGAGTTAAGGGCCAGGGGTCAGGGCTGGTCAATAGGGTTCATAGATGAGTTGGTTAGGTTTTGGCCCAAGGTGGCTCGGGCGTGGCTCGAGTAAATTAGGAGTTGGCTCGGGTGGTTTGATTAAATGTCAAAAACGAAAATTAAAGAAGGAAAATTTGAGCCATGGGTCCACGGGTCTGCCTCATGACTTGGAAGGATAGAATAAATAATAAAAATACTATGTTTAAAGTTTGGGATCAAAATAACGAGTTTTGGATTTATTCGGGATTTAATCGCCGCACAAAACGCTAATTAACGAATTAATTGAAACGCCTAGTTTTATGCTTTATAAAATTATGGAAAATAATGTTTAAGCTTGAATAATTATTATAAGTCTATGTTTTTAATTTTAGAATTTTATATTAAGGTTTGGTTTAATTCGTGATTAAAACGCATTAATACGTCACATTTAAAGATTAATTTAAAAGTTCTCGATTTAAGCCAAATAAAAATATGAGAAAATTCATGTAAGCTTAAATAATTATTTGGGACATGTTAGAGTCAATGAATTTAAGAAAAAGTCTTACGTCCAGAGGTAAAATAGTCTTTTTACACCTAAAAATTAGTAAACGTCATGGAAGTGCTCTAAATGCTGTTTTAATGATATTATGATTATGTTCAAATGTTTATGAAATGGTCATGATTAAATTATTATTTTTAAATGTTATGGCTTTTTTATGATTTAAGAAAGACATTTAAAAGACATGTTGCATGCTTGGTTTCAAAAAAATAATGTTATGTTATGCATGATTTTATAAAGTGATGTGAATGTAAATCGTTGAAGGAAATGAAGTAATTGTGACTAATTCGATAATGATGGAGATATCGTGAGGGCGACGGTCCTAGTGAGAGCCCGACGATCGTATTTCCATTATTACGAATATGAGGTATCTGTATGAGGTAACAGTAAGAATGGGAATGTCGTGAGGAGAAAAGGCCCCAGAGGGAGTCCATTTATGGGAAAAGACCCCAGAGGGAGCCCTGACGATTGTATTCTATTCGAAAAAGGATAGGTTAGGGCCCAGTTGACCGGTGAGAGTATTGCTGGTGTCCCCCGCCGCCAATACTGCGGTTTCATGTAGATGGATCCATCGACTTTTTGAGATTTGAAGAAAGTCACAATTAACGATCTGAATTCAACAAAGGAAAAGGAAAAGGAAAATGTTATGATCATGATAAAAGGTTTTATGTTATGTTTTGAGGAAAAGGAAAAGGTTAAAGTTTATGTTATGCATGTCGTGAAAATGTTTATGCTTAAAGTTGATGCATCATTATGAAAATATTTCTATTTAAAGTTCATGCATCATAAAAAGGTTTACGAAAATGTTCATGTATGAAGTTTATGTATCTTCATGAAAACGATATTTTAAGTACAAGTATTTTTCACTGTTGCTTGTGGTTTTATATGTATTACTCGTTATCAAGAATATGACGTGTTGAGTCTTTAGACTTACTAGGTGTGATTGATGCAGGTGATTATGATAATTATGATAATGGAGGTCTTGATGGTTGACTTTGCTGGACTGAAAGAGCACATAATCCGAGAACCGACACTAGTTTTCCGTACTAGTTATGATATATGATTTCAAGTTATGTTAAAAATATTTTACGACTTTTTGTTTATGTTTTGAGAGGTTTTTGAGAGATTATAGTATGAGCTGTATTTCTCAATTATAAAGTTGGCTGTTTTATTTTAAAATGATGTCTAAAATATTTTATGCAATTTTTGTGGTTCGGCCGATGCTAGGGAGGTTTAAAAAAAAAATTTCTAGTACTTTTAAAGCAATAAAAAGGGCAGACGTTTCAACCTTAGATGGATTAAGAAATGATTTTAGAAACCATAAAAATTGGTGAAGATTTTTGTGCCTTAATATATGTAAAGGATATATTAATTCCAAATAAAATTTTTATGGCCAAAAATTGAGAAAAAATCATAACCAAGGGCATAATAATAGGAAGTTTCGAAAATTTTGAGGGTCTAATATGCAATTTCGGAAATTTTTGGGGCAAAAAGACAAATTCACGAAAATTTAAGGGCCAAAATGTAAATTTTGAAGATGTGAGGACGAAATGCAATTAACCGAAATCTATGGGCTAAATTGTAATTTCTGAAATTTTAAGGACTAAATTGTAATTTCCGAAAGTTTAAGGACTAAATTGGAATTTCCGAAAAATTCAGGGACCGAATTGTAATTACGGAAAATTCAAGGACCAAAAATGTAATTTTTGAAAATTGATGGACCAAAATCGTAATATCCGAAAATTTAAGGGGTCAATTGGCAATATTCGAGAATTTCTGGAGACTAAAATACAAATTTCGAAGAATTGAAATGTCTAATGGCAATTAATCAAAAATTATAAGGGGGAATTATGAATTTTCCTAGGAACATTAGGATCCAATCAATCTTGTCCTCGAAATTTTTGGGAAATAAAGTGTACGAATTCCTTAAGCTTCAACACGAATAATCTAAAACGTTCTCGCCGCAGGGAGGATATTCATTCTAAGTTTAGCTACCTATGCACTGCTAGATTCGGGTGTAACACACTCTTTCATATCCTAGACCTTCATCAACCGACTGAATATTATTCCTGAGGATATGGGATTGGGTTTCAAGGTTTCTATTCTTTCCGGTGACCAAATGATCAGGACAGTATTGTGAATAATCTAGAGCTTCGTTTAAATAAAGATGTGGTTCGGGCAGATCTTATTGTACTCCCTGTGCATGAATTTGACATCATACTCATTATGGATTGGTTATCAGCAAATGGAGCTTTGATTGATTTTCGTCAGAGATCACTGTCTATTCGACCGCCTAATGGGAAATTTTGTCTTTGAGGCGGTGAAACAAGCAAATGCCGCACATTATCTCTTGTCTATGTGCGAGGAAACTTATGAGTCGAGGATGCCAAGCTTTTCTAGCATGTGTCACTACAGCACCGGTATTATTTGTGAAGAAGAAGGATGGTAGTATGCGATTCTGTATTGATTATCGAGAGCTTAATAGAGTAACTATCAAGAGCAAGTATCTTCTGCCAAGAATAGAAGACTTACTAGATTAGTTGCAAGGAGAATCGATATTCTCGAAGATTGATCTTCGTTCTGGGTGCCATCAGTTGAAAGTGAAAGAGTTTGACGTTTATAAGACATCGTTTTGAACTAGATATGGGCACTACGAGTTTATGGTCATGCCTTTTGGGTTGACCAATGCACCGGCGATTTTCATGAATCTCACGAATCGCATATTTCAACCATATCTAGATCAATTCATGATTGTCTTCATTGATGATATTTTGATCTATTCAAAGAGTAAAGAGGAGCAAAGAGGAGCATAGTTGTCATTTGAGGACAACACTGCAAGATAGAAAGTTATATGCAAAATTCAGCAAGTGCGAGTTTTGGCTTGATAGAGTGGCATTCTTAGGCCACATCATTTCTAGTGACGCGTTGAAGTTGTAACGTACCGTACTTTTAAACTACTTTAAAATTTGCGGAAAAAATAAAAAATTTCTTAATAAATAGAAACCTTCAAACTGCGATAACAATAAACTTATCATTCAAAATATTTGTAAAAAAAAGATCACAAATGAAGTTTGCTAAAAACACGTGTTTAAATATCGTAAAAAATAACGTAAAATCAGAGTATTTAAAACATTGCATAATTTATTAAAAACATGGGCGTTCCTCGGGTTTAGCCTCCTCCTCAGTCCAAGCAGGGTCATTGGTCCCCACCCCTCGCCTCCTCAAATTCATCCTCGCCTGCATCGATCAAATCTAGTGAGTCTAAAGACTCAACATGTATAAACTGGAGATATCAATTACTACATAATAAGACCACATGCATCTTTAAAGTAGGTCTTGCATACTTGAAACTTGAACGTAATAGCACAAACATACTTGAAACTTGAACGTAATAGCACAAACATACTTGAAACTTGAACGTAGTACCATAAGCATAGACGTGCCATCATCATAAAACTTTTCTTAAACATACTTGCATCATACATACTTGAGCATACATAACATTATTTTGCGTAGAGATATGTTTCAAAGCAAGTGACCCATACATAAATGCGCCTGATCAGACTAAACCACAGTACTGGGCCGACAGGAAAAATCCACTGCCACATACATGAAATCCCCGGTCATGCTTTATCAGGTGGATTGGTCTCTGGTCATGCTTTACCGCTTTCCAATCCTGATCTAAACCCAGTCATGCTTTACCGGGGTGGAGAGGTCATCGGCCACGTTCACCAACTTCAAAACCCATTCATAGTTGGAGAGGTCCCCGGACACGTTCTCCGACTTCCAAAATCGTTCATAATTGGTCAAAAGAAATTTAGCATACCTCAAAAACTTAAAATATTTTCTTTTGCACCTCGAACATACTTACTTGGCATTGAGGGATTCATTGGATCTCGCTTGGGGCCACTGCTACATGTACTAACATGAGTTCAAACGCTTATCTTTCATAACTTAGACATATTAGTCATGCTCACACGCAAAATGAAAAATTTTCTTATGACGTTCTAAATCTCTCGGGACTTGACTTCGTTTAATCATCGTACTAAATCATGACATCAAACCCCAAAACAATCCCTAAAAAAATATTAAATTTTTTTAATTTTTTTTAGGAGTGAACGGACCCTGTGTAAGGGTCTGGGTGGGGTCAAGGTAGATGCCGGAATTTCTCATTTTGAAGGAAACAAGGGCACGGTCCGTGTAAGGGTTCAGAAAAGGGTCCGTGTAGGCTCTCAAAACGCGAACTAACGGGAATCACTACACTTATGGCTTAATCCTCCCAACTTAATCATATGGACCGTGAACCAACACCTCGAGACTCATCCGAGGGTACTATGTTATTGACTCAAACCTGTACAAATGTCCCAAACGACGACGCACACCAAACAACTCAACACAACCTGTAAATGCGACGTTTTGACACCAAAACGCATCCTACGACTTCTAATGCAATCAAGTGCCTGTCGACGCAAATCGACACACCAAAAACCATCCCAACGTCATACTCAACATACTTAAATGCAACAGCGATCACCCGTCGATCCCCAACGAAGCATGCAACAATAAAATTTCAAGAACACATCAAGAACACCATTTCAGAAAATTACAGTTTGAGCAGTCCCACGAAAACGATCATAAATCACTCGTGTCTTATCCAAATATTTCGAATTTAATGTCAAAACGAAGGTATCGAAAATTTCTACGTTTTATATGTTGAAAGTGTTTTAAGATAAGTGACCAAAAATTTTCAGCACACGAAAAGACAAGCAGAATTTGAGTTTTAGATCCAAATATCATTTCAAAACCGATCCAACCAATTTTGCTCAAACTTTTGCATAACATACACATGTTTTTCATACAATAAACATCAAAATTATTACTATGACAAGATCGATGTAAAAACAAAAAAATATACATGCATTTTGATATTTAATGTTACCGAAACGACGACACCATAACGGAAAAGATGCGAGGGTTGATACGGGACGAACGTGGCACGGTTTTTCTTGAATAAAAGTGACAAAACTTGATGGAAAACTGAAGGGAAAGGGGGTGGCTGCTCTTGCTTTCAAGAACCCTAAGTTTTCTTTAAAAAAATTGAAGTGAAGGGTAGTGAATTGTGTGTGTGTTAAACGTAAGTGTGTGTGTGTGTAAATGTGGGTGTGTGCGTGAGTTTTGAGGTAATTAGGGAATAAAAATTTTTCTTAATTAGCTAATTAAAAATGGTAAATAAAAGTCAATCTCCACTAACTTTTCTAACACCCCTTAATTCAAAATAAAATGCACAATCGCTAAACTTTAAATGTTTTAAAAATTCTAAAATCACTAATTAAATAAATTAGGCTTTAAAATGCTTAAAAACTAATAAATCATTTAAAATGCCCCAATCCTAACTAAAAATAAAATATCATATTTTAAAATTGCCAAAAATCGTCGACGGTCTCTTTTCCTCGATCCCGCACCGAATAATCGCCTGAAATATGAAACTCAAGGAAACATTTTAACGTGCATCACATAAACATAAATAATTTAAAATAATACATTTGAATAAATCAATCATCTCTATAATCATTTTAAACTTAATTAAATAATTTAACAATTTAAATAAATGTATGGGTTTTACGTGTACTAAATTTGGGCTCTACAGTTCCTCCCCCACTTAAATAAATTTCGTCCTCGAAACTATGTCTTACCAAACAACTCTGGGTAGCTATTTCTCATATCTGCCTTGGTCTCCCAAGTGGCCTCCTCCATTGATTGATTCAGCCATCGGACTTTGACCAGCTTGGTCACCTTGTTCCGAAGTCTCCGCTCCTGTCTTTCTAGGATTTGGACAGGTCTTTCCTCATACGACAGGTCTGTAGCAAGCTGCAACGGCTCATAACTCAAAACATTTGAAGGATTCGCTAGGTACTTCCTCAGAATCGAGACGTGGAACACATTGTGTACACTGGCCAGATTCGGCAGTAGGGCTACACGATAAGCTAGTGTCCCAACTATATCAAGAATTTCGAACGGTCCAATAAATCTCGGACTAAGCTTGCCTCTCTTCCTAAATCTCATGACACCCTTCATTGGTGCTATCTTTACAAAAACGTGATCACCTACGGCAAACTCAAGATCCATTCTTCTCTTGTCAGCATAACTCTTTTGACGACTCTGGGCGGTCTTCATCCTGTCTCGGATCTTGACCACCACATCTGCAGTCTACTGAACAATCTCCGGACCAAGTTCTAATCTCTCACCGAGTTCATCCCAATGAATCGACGATCTGCACTTCCTCCCATAAAATGCCTCGTAGGGAGCCATACCTATAGATGATTGGAAGTTGTTGTTGTATGTAAACTCCACAAGAGGTAGCTTCGATTCCCAATTCCCATTGAAATCGATCACACAAGCCCTCAACAAATCCTCCAACTTCTGAATCACTCGCTCAAACTGGCCATCTGTTTGAGGGTGGAAAGCTGTACTGAATAGCAACTTCGTCCCCATGGCTACGTGCAAACTCTTCCAGATGGACGATGTAAACCTCGGGTCCCTGTCGGACAATATAGTAACTTGGATTCCATGCAATCGAATTATCTCCCTGGTATAGAGCTCCGCATACTGCATCATGGAGAAAGTCGTCTTCACTGGCAAGAAGTGTGCCGACTTAGTAAATCGATCCACTATAACCCAAATAGCATTGGATCCTCTGACTGACCTCGACAAACCAACAACAAAGTCCATGGTTATAATCTCCCACTTTCACTCGGGGATAGGGAGCGACTTAAGCATCACTGCTGGCCTCTGATGCTCTGCCTTCACCTGCTGACAAGTGAGACATTGAGAAACAAATCGGCGGATGTCTCTCTTCGTACCTGGCCACCAATACAGAATCTGCAAATACTTGTACATCTTGGTACCTCCTGGATGAATGGAATACGGAGATGCATGTGCCTCTGTCAGAATATCCTCTCTGATTGAATCAACACTAGGCACCCACATTCTTCCTCTGTACATCACAATACCATCAGACACTGCGTAGAGTACACTGCCCTTGGCTTCATCCTCCAGTCTCTATTTCTGCAACTGCTCATCTGAAGGTTGACCTCTACGGATTCAGTCAAACAAAGAATACTGGATTGTCATATTAGACAGCTTAGGAGCTCTGCCCTTAGGATAAACCTCTAATCCAAATCTCTGAATATTTGACTGAAGATCTCTGCGCTGACATCTGTGCTACGACTGCAACTTTTCTGCTAAAGGTGTCTGCCACGACATTAGCTTTCCCAGGGTGGTAGCTAATTTCGCAATCGTAATCCTTCACTAACTCTAACCACCGTCTTTGTCTCATATTTAGCTCTTTCTACGTGAAGAAATACTTGAGTCTCTTGTGATCAGTAAATATCTGGCATTTCTCGCCTTACAAATAATGTCTCCATATCTTCAACGCAAAGACAACGACAGCTAACTCAAGATCATGAGTTGGATAATTCTTCTCATGCACTTTCAACTGTATGGAGGAATAAGCTATGACCCGACCATGTTTCATCAACACTGCGCCTAACCCGAGTTTAGATACATCGGTGTACAACATGAAATTTCCTTGCCCTACTGGCATGGCTAACACTGGCGCTGAGATAATAGCTTGCTTCAAAATATCAAAGCCCTTCTGGCACTCATCACTCCAAAGGAATTTAGCATTCTTCTTAGTCAATGAAGTGAGTGGCACTACTATCAAAGAAAATCCCTGAATGAACTTCCGATAGTAGCCTGCTAACCCTAGGAAACTGCGGATCTTTGACGCATTCTTCGGCTCAACCCATTCCTTGACTGCTACCACTTTAGCTGGATCCACCTCAATGCCACTGCTAGATATAATATGACCCAAAAACACCACCTTCTCCAACCAAAATTCACACTTACTGAATTTTGCAAACAACTTGCGGCTCCGCAAAATCTGCAAAATTGTACCCAAATGCTGACGGTGCTTCTCATGGCTTTTTGAGTATATGAGAATGTCTTCAATGAACACTATGACGAACTGATCTAGGTAGGGCTGGAATACTCGGTTCATCAAGACCATAAATATCGCTGGAGCATTCGTCAGTCCAAACGGCATCACTAAGAACTTGCAGTGCCCATATCTGGTTCTGAAGGCTGTCTTATGAAAATATGAATCCTTTACCTTCAGCTGATCAAACAAGTCTTCGATCCGTGGTAGTGTGTATTTATTCTTGATCGTTACCTTGTTTAGTTCTCGGTAATTGATACACAACCTCATGCTTCCATCCTTCTTCTTTACGAAGAGTACTGGTGTGCCCCATGGTGAGAAACTAGGGCAGATGAATTCTTTATCCAAGAGCTCCTGAATTTGCTGCTTGAGTTCTAAAATCTCAGCTGGAGCTAAACGGTACGATGCCTTTCAAATTGGCACGGTGTCCGGCACTAGGTCAATGGAAAACTCCACCTCTCTCTCTGATGGAAGGCCTGTGACGACATCTGGAAAGACGTCAGGAAAATCTCTGGCTACTGGTACCTCAGATAACGACGGAGTGGGTACGTCAGGTGCAGAAACAATGCTGGCCAAGAAAGCCTGACAACCCTTATAAGTCTTCGTGCCTGCATACAAGAGATCATGCGAGGGAAACTCCTCCATCTATCTGGCTCAAAGAGAAACTGCTCCATGCCCATAGGTCTTACCAACACTGACCTTTTCTGGAAATCAATGAGAACTTTGTTCTTCGTCAGCAAGTCCATTCCCAAGTTAATATCAAATTCTGGCATCGGCAGCACAGTCAAATCGGCATACACGAGGTGGCCCTGCAGTTCAAGATCGATGTCTCTGACCACACTAATAGCTGATAACTCTTTCTCTTATGGGACTGTCACTGAGTAGCTCACGTCGAGTCCAATAGACTTGATGTCCAGATGATTAGCAAATGTCTCTGAAATAAAATAGTGAGTGGCCCTTAAATCTATCATGACCTTCGTGGCTACCCTCTTAATGAAAATATTTCCTGAGAGACGTTGGTACAACACAAAACTTATATCCCAAAATTCTAATCTTAACCTCATGCACAGTAGAAGAATCTCTACACAAGTCACCCAAAAATACTATTAGCACACTAATAATCCCAAATAAAATTTGAAACATGCCTAGCAAAAATAATGCGGTGCTGAATTAAATAAATTACCAGTCAACAGGGTCGTATGCGGCCAAAGCTCTCGACACGGAAACTGCATAAGTCATAGGACCAGCAACTCGAACATCACAATGTAAGATAGACCGCAACCCATCC
This sequence comes from Primulina tabacum, assembly GCF_025594145.1. Classification (NCBI taxonomy): domain Eukaryota; kingdom Viridiplantae; phylum Streptophyta; class Magnoliopsida; order Lamiales; family Gesneriaceae; genus Primulina; species Primulina tabacum. The sequence goes on along the minus strand of NW_027459732.1, from coordinate 91,764 downwards.
ATAAAATGCCTCAGCTTCTCCCGGGCATCATTTGCAATCAGGGGCACAAAGTGACACCCCCTCTCAAACTTCATGACGAAACTGTCTCCCTGTCGCAGCGACATGAACTCCCTGGTCAAGCGGGAGCGTACTTCTTCAGTGAAGTACTTGGAGTAGAAGACCTCCTTGAACCCATTCCACGTCAGTTTTTGCAAGTTCACTGACACTGACGCGCTTTCTCACCAAATCCTGGCGTCTTCAGTCAACAAGAAGGTGGCACATCTGACTCTGTCTGCATCCTGGAGCTCCATAAATTAAAAGAATACCTCGATGGACTTAATCCATCCTTCCGCTATCATCGGGTCAATAGTCCCAGAGAACTCCTTCGGATACAACCTCCTAAACATCTCGTAAACTGCCTTAGGTCTGGGCCTCGTCCCTGTATCAACGGTAGCTTGGTTTTCCTTAAACTGTGAGAAGAACTGAGTCATTCCTGCAAGCATTTAGGCCTGAATATCTGGGGGTGGACGAGGAAAAGTGACCCTCTCCCCATCCTGGGCTTCCCTATTCTCATCGCCTGCTTCACGCACAACCCTACGTCTGGGAGGCATATTGTTCCAATATTTACCCAACACGTAAACCCAACATGCATGAACATAATACTAATATCATAATATGCACGTAAATCGAGCTTAAAACATGTACATGATGAAATCATGACTTAATGCTTACTACATGAAATAATTTAAAACATTAAAACTTACAGACTTGAGGTGTGACTTCGTGAGCTTCTTACAACTGGGAGTAGGCATAACCCTTTACAAGAACACCGCTACGATACCAATTGTAATGTACCGTACTTTTAAACTACTTTAAAATTTGCGGAAAAATAAAAAAAATTTTAATTAAATAGAAACCTTCAAATTGCGATAACAATAAACTGAACATTCAAAATATTAACAAATGAAGTTTGCTAAAAACACAGGTTTAAATATCGTAAACAATAACGTCAAATCAGAATATTTGAAACATTTCATAATTTATTAAAAACATGGGCGTTCCTTGGGTTTAGCCTCTTGCTCAGTCCAAGCCGGCTCATTGTTCCCCACCCCTCGCCTCCTCAAAGTCATCCTCACCTGCATCGATCAAATCTAGTGAGTCTAAAGACTCAACATGTATAAACTGGAGATATCAAGTACTACATAATAAAACCACATGCATCTTTAAAGTAAGGCTTACATACTTGAAACTTGAATGTAATAGCACAAACATACTTGAAACTTGAACGTAGTAGCATAAGCGTAGACGTGCCATCATCATAAAACTTTTCTTAAACATACTTGCATCATACATACTTGAGCATACATAACATCATTTTACGTAGAGATATGTTTCAAACAAAGTGACCCATACATAAATGCGCCTGATCAAACTAAACCACAATACTGGGCTAACAGGGAAAATCCACTGCCACATACATGAGATCCCCGGTCATGCTTTATCGGGTGGATTAGTCCCTGGTCATGCTTTACTGCTTTCCAATCCAGATCTAAACCCGGTCATGATTTGTCGGGGTGGAGAGGTCCTCGGCAACGTTCACCGACTTCCAAACCGGTTCATTGTTGGAGATGTCCTTGGACACGTTCTCCGGCTTCCAAACCCGTTCATAATTGGTTACAAGACATTTAGCATACCTCAAAAATTTAAAATATTTTCTTTTGCACGTCTAACATACTTACTTGGCGTTGATGAATTCGTTGGATCTCGCTTGGGGTCACTGCTGCACATACTAACATGAGTTCAAACGCTAATCTTTCATAACTTAGACGTATTAGTCATTCTCACACCGAAAATGACAAATTTCCTTATGACGTTATAAATCTCTTGGGACTTGACCTCGTTTAATCATCGTACTAAATCATGACATCAAACCCCAAAAAAATCCATAAAAAAATATAAATTTTTTTAATTTTTTTTATAAGAGTACACGAACCCCTTGTAAGGGTCCGGGTAGATGCTGGAATTTCGCATTTTGAAGGAAACAAGGGCACGAACCCCGTGTAAGGGTCCGGCAAAGGGTCCGTGTAGGCTCTGAAAACGTGAACTAACGGAAATCACTACACTTATGGCTTAATCCTCCCAACTTAATCATACGGACCGGAACCTACACCTCGAGACTCATCTTAGGTACTATGGCATTGACTCAAACCCGTATAAACATCCCAAACGATGACGCACACCAAACAACGCAACACAACCCGTAAACATACTTAAACGCAGTAGCGATCACCTGTCGATACCCAATGAAGCCTAAAACAATATGTAATGCCCGAGATTGTAGGTTGATAAAATGAAATTATGAAGTGTTGCATGGAAGAGGCACCGCACCGTGCCTAGATTTCTACCGCACCCGCGGTTGTGGCTCATGAAATGTGGAAGATCTACAGTAGCTTCACTGCACCCGCGGTCCCCGATGTAGCGCGCCCGCGGTGAAGAGGCAGTAGGATATGATGTTGGTACAGTAAGGTCACCGCACCTGCGGTCTAAAAACAGCGCACCTGCGGTCGATTATTCTGAATTTATGAATGTGGTGCCGTGGGGTGAGCGCACCCGCGGTGAGAGAATGAGCGCACCCGCGGTGAGAGAATGAGCGCACCCGCGGTCGCCGTTTCTGAATTCTTGGGATGATCCGCGTGAGCTCAGCGCACCCGCGATAAGAAGTGAGCGCACCTGCGGTCTTGCGTGTTGAACAAAGAATGAAACATGTGTCCCTTCTCATGCATACTTAATGTGTTGTCTCTCATTCCTTACCCTTTCCAGCAGGCAGACCGAGAGAGATTATCTTGGCAAGTTCATGATTCCTTGCATCTTAGAAATTAGATTGTGCAACATTCAACCAACCGAATTTAATTCCGAGTTCAGATTTGTGTTCCTTGCATAATAAGCTTCAAAAGGATGTAAGTATTATTCATTTCCAGCATGTTTTGGGATTTATATGTTGGAGGAATTGTAATTTTATTAGAGATTTAGGTTCTTGAGTAGCTAGAGATCATAACGCCGTAAATGGATCGATTATCGGATGTCGTATGCAATTTGTATGATTTTCCAGCATATATTGAGTTGAGATGGTGCAGAATTCAGTCTTGTGGATTGATATTGATAAGAATTATGAGTATTGTTACTGAGTATTGATATTTGAGTTGATCGGTACCGAAAGATTACGTCGTTATGCTGTCGAAAGTTATTGAAATTGCATATTGATCTATTTGCATATCCTACTTGGAGTTGAAGATTGATATGGTGCATTTATAAATTTTATTCAGATGAGGATTGAAAGATTTTATATCCCGACTTCGAGACTTCGATTGATTCCAACGAAAAGAAAGGTATAATTCATGTGAATTCGGGAAGATACAACTCGAATTAGATTTGATTTGAGTTTCCCAAAATCACATACTAGATTATTGTTTATATCTTGTTATGTTTATGCCTTGTTTATAGATTTATATTCAAGCATTTAAGATAGGAGAGTCATTGGCAGATTTGCCAAATTTCTAGATGTTCGGTGTTATCGACGGATAGGAACAGATTTACTCCGATTGTAGACATTCGATACATACAGGACCGAAGTCTAGGAATAAGACGTACCGTCACCCCGATTGGGAGGGTAGGTGGCAGACTGTGACGTCTTATTCACACCGGGATCACTAGAGTTAGAGTTGAGTCGAGTCAAAATATGAGTTGATTTCAGTTGAATGCTTATATTAATTTTGTTTCATAGATTGTGGAACATATGGTTATTGCTTTTATTCATGATAGTATGCTTCATTATTATGTTGTGTATATGCATATATACCATGTTTTATACTGGGATTTGTTCTCACCGGAGTTTCCGGCTGTTGTTGTGTCTGTATGTGTGCATAACGACAGGTGGGACAGGATCTGGGTCGCGACAGAAATGAGAGATCGAGATAGCGTGGAGATTACGGCCAAGAAGAAGGACTAGTGATGTAATACTAGACATGTATTAGATCCTAAACACTAGTAGAATACTTGTAGTTGAACATGTGAATGTTATTTGGAGTTCAATAATATGACAACATTGTGTATGGTGTATGATTTATATACATAAGTTTATAATGTTTAAAATAAATTTTTTTATGACCCACATTTTCTAGCAAAGATCCAATTAATCCCAAAAATGAATTGAGTTAGAGCCCGGGTCCCCACACAATAAAACTTCAAGAACACATCAAAAACACCTATTCAAAAAATTACAGTTTGAGCAATCTCACGAAAACGATCATAACTCACTCGTCTTGTATCCAAATATTTCGGATTTACTGTCAAAACGAAGGTATCAAAAAGTTCTACGTTTTATATGTTGAAAGAGTTTCAAGATAAGCGACCAAAAATTCGCAGCACACGAAAAGAATGCAGAATTCGAGTTTTAGATCCAAAAATCATTTCAAAACCGATCAAACTTATTTTTGCTCAAACTTTTGCATAACATACACATGTTTTTCATACAATAAACATCAAAATTATTACTATGATAAGATCGATGCAAAAACGAAAGAATATACATGCCTTTTGATATTTAACGTTACAGAAACGACGACACTGAAACGGGAAAGATGCGAGGGTTGATCCGGGACGAACGTGACACGATTTTTCTTGAAGAAAATTGACGAAAACTTGTTGGAAAACTGAAGGGAAAGGGGGCGGCTGCTCTTGCTTTCAAGAACCTTAATTTTTCTTTAAAAAAAAACTGAAGTGAAGGGTAGTGAATTGTGTGTGTGTGTGTGTGTTAAACGTAAGTGTGTGTGTGTAAATGTGGATGTGTGCTTGAATTTTGAGGTAATTAGGGAGTAAAAATTTTACTTAATTAACTAATTAAAAATGGTAAATAAAGTCAATCCCCACTAACTTTTCTAACACTCCTTAATTCAAATTAAAATACACAATTGCTAAACTTTAAAAATTTTAAAAATCCTAAAATCTCTAATTAAATAAATTAGGATTTAAAATGCTTTAAACTTAATAAATCATTTAAAATACACCAATCCTAACTAAAAATAAAATACCATATTTTAAAATTGCCAAAAATCGTTGTCCGTCTCTTTTTCTCGATCCCGCATCGAATAATCGCCTGAAACATGAAAGTCAAGGAAACATTTTAACGTGCATCACAAAACATAAATAATTTAAAATAATACATTTAAATAAATCATGCATCTCTAAAATCATTTTAAACTTAATTAAACAATTTAACAATTTAAATAAATGCATGAGTTTTACTTGTACTGAATTTGGGCTCTATAGAAGTTGATCCAAGTAAAGTTGAGGTAGTGAGAGAGTGGCTAGTACCGAAGAGCGTTACCGAGATTCGCAATTTCTTGGGACTAGCTGGCTATTATCGCAAGTTTATTCAAGGATTCTCATCTATAGCGATACCCATGACCGCCTTGACAAAGAAGAATGTAAAGTTTGTATGAGGATCCGAGTGTCGAGACAGTTTTGATAAGTTGAAGCAAGCCTTGATTTATGCGTCAGTGTTAGCTATGCCATCGGGGCAAGGAGAGTATGTTCTTTATACCGACGCTTCTAAACTTGGTTTGGGCGCAGTTCTGATGCAAAATGACCGAGTTATAGCATATGTGTCGAGACAGTTTAAAATCCACGAGAAAAACTATCCCACTCATGATCTCGAGCTTGCAGCGGTAGTTTTTGCATTGAAGATTTGGAGACACTACCTAGATGGGGAGAAGTGCAAAATATCCACCGACCATAAAAGTTTGAAATACTTCTTCACCCAAAAGGAATAGAATATGAGACAACGACGATGACTTGAATTAGTGAAAGACTACGACTGTGAGATTAGCTATCATCCGTGAAAAGCTAATATAATGTCTACTCGTTCTAAAATTGCGGAAATATTTTTTTTTTAAAGCTCATATTTTCGAAATATCATTTAAAATAATCGTCTTTATTTTACAATAAAAATATCACAGTTTAAAATGACCAACATCAAACGTAAAGGAGTAAAAATCGTAATAGAAAAATATAACATTTTAAAAAAATGATCTTAAATATTTGTCAGTAAAAATAGCGCCGTTTAAAATAACCCAACTTTTCTAAAATCATACGTAAACATAAACATATAAAATTCTTAAAATCATCAACGTATAAAATATTCATCTCCTCTCAATCTCATAAATCGTAATGCGGAAAACATGTGGTCCTCGGGTCGTGTCACCTTACCAGGTCTGCCTACTCAGAGTTCGGAACCTCCAGTCTCCTCATCATTAAGCTCACCTACATCACACACGCCTAGTGAATCTAAAGACTCAACACACCTGCACCGTTAATAACAAGTACATAGCACATAACAGTGAAAAATATCATACTCAACATATCTTTCATGAACTTAAAAGCATAACCTAAACGTGTTGTGTAAAATCATGTTATGTCAAAGCATGTCATCTCATATCGTCATATACGTAAACATATCTTTCATGAACTTTAAAAGCATAACGTAAACGTGTCATATGAAATCATGGCGTGTCAAAACATTTCATCGTTAATCATCGTTCATCATTCATCATTCATCGTTCATCGTTCATCATTCATCGTTCATCGTTCATCATTCATCGTTCATCATTCATCATTGGTGAATTCAGTTCATTAGAGGTGACTATCGTACATCATCATTTACGATGGATCCATCATACATAAAACCGCGGTACCCGGCGGCTGTCAAACATCAGTGACAGGATCACCCATCCACTGTATCTAGGCCTCACCATCAGCATTTACATATACGTCTTAACCATTTACATATACTTCGATAGCCACAACTAATTCCCATCATTCAAAACATTATCATTTTCGTCACTTATAAAAATCTTGAATAAATGCATTTTTTCTTAAATCCAAGCATACGACGTATATCTTCATAAAATCTTAAAATCGTGATCATGATGCATGAACATTTAAAATATCATACATTTGTGCTCAGGGCGCTGCCAGGACCAAATCTCACCCCGGGTGCAAAATGACCATTTTGCCCCTGGAAATCCAAAAATTACCGTTTTGTCCATAAACGTAAAATTTCACGTTTTTGACATTTTCTTAATTCCATTGACTCTAACATGTCCCAAATAATTATTTAAGCCTATATGAATTTTCTAATATTTTTATTTGGCTTAATCGATGAGTTTTAAATTAATCTTTAACTATAAAATATTAATGCGTTTTAATCCCGAATTAAACCAAACCTTAGCATAAAATTCCCAAATTAAAAACTTCGACTTTTAATAATTATTTGAGCTTAAATATAATTTTCCATAATTTTATTAAGCTTAAATCTAGGCGTTTTAATAAATTCTTTACTTAAAGTTTCGTACGGCGATTAAATCCCGGATAAATCCAAAACTCACCATTTTGATCCGAAACTTACCAAACTCTTAAAAATGTCCCAAAACATATTTAAAAGCTTTCCTAGACGTAGACTCGAGCCCAAATTCAAATTTAATCGATCTCTTTTAAAACTTGGACCAGAGCCCCGGTTTTAACCCGAATCGACTCGAAACTCACCCGAAAATATCCCAACTTAAACCATAATTTAACAACTCATCCTAAACCATTTGCTACATCCTAAACCATAATTTAAAAACTCATCCTAAGCAGCGCGCCCGCGCCAGATGTGGCGCCACCGCGTGCCCCGCGCTGGCCGGGTGCAAAACCTTGCGCGCGGCTGCGCGAGTTCACGCGCCACCGCCCGCACTGCCGTGTCAAACTTGCTAGACAACTTTCTTTATGACTTTTTACAATGCTTTTTATGGTTTTTGTTGATTAATTAAGCCTTGTAATAGACCATGAACAAAATACAATTCAGATTGATATCAAATATATTGAGGATTTCTTTCAAATTTGCAAGGCATTTTTGCTTTGTTCTTCACAAAATCAAACTTATCAAAGATTGCATCTTTGTGGCGTTTGTCGATTGTTTGTCGCACGGATTGTCAAAACAAGTTCTTTGAAGGTTCGTATGAAATTAGATTGTTATTATCGTTGAAATTTGTTGCTAAGTGTTAATCGCTTAGAGGTGAATATCACAAATCGTTGCTTGTTTCAAAAGATCGGGACAACCTAATCGATCCTTGTTCGTTATTGAATTGAGAGCGCGATTCTAATTAATCGTGTTTGCTTCTCATTCGTACGTGGATTCGTATCAAAACGTCAAACGTTGGCAGCCCCTTTGCACATCATGGAGCAAAACATGAGTAGCAATCAAAAGAATGCAAGAACATATGTAGGAACCGAAAACTCTTCGTGTACTAAGCTATATTGGAATTCCCATGCATGAACACAAACATCAGCGTAATAAAACATGTATGATGCGAGAAAAAAATGATACAAAGCATGCATGTGTTTGAACAAAAACCGAGGAATCTCAATGATATGCTTTGGATCGTGAATTCCACAAACAAATAAACATAATACAGCATGTATATAACGTGTATGATGCAGCAATAAAAGTACATGGCGTGCCTGGATGATTTGATGAACAAGAACGAGAAGAGGAGACGTCGGATGAATTTCTCCTTGCAAGAAAAGAGAAAACCAAAGCTTTCTTGATGAAAGCTCTGAAAACCGAGATGCTCAACAGCTGGGGTACGCTGAAAATGGAGAGAAGAGTGATAATTGGAGGGAAGTGTCGGTTGCTTCCATTTATTAGGTGTAGGGTAGTTTTAGGTTTATTTTAAGTATAGTTTAGGTTAATTAAATTGTAAACTAATGGGCCTAAATTAAAATAAAAAGGGTTTTAAGCCCAATAAGATTAAAAGTAGGCTCATTAAATCCAAACACACTCCCAAAAAATATTTCACGTTGGTAAGATTTTGAAAATATTAGCCGAACCCTCAAAAAGTTCCCCGATTCGTTAAAATTTGCGTACCGGGTAAAAATAAAATCATGGGGGTAAAAATACCCAATAAATCCCATTTTTGCAAAACACACTTAAAAACACATTAAATTAATTAATAAAAATTAAACTTGTAATAAAATAATTTTCCTGATAATTGTCTGGTCCCCGTTCCTCGTTTGAGCGCGAAATGCTACTAAAAAAAATCAAATATATGAACTTATAAAATGTATGACATAAATTATACCATGCATGAATTATGCATAAAATGCATAAAAATAACTAAACACAAATTAATAAAATAAACATGCATTTTTATGCTTTAAAAGAATTTAATAAAATACCAAAGAAATTATTAATTTGCATGCATGTGGTTTACGTGGACTTTTCGATTTTCGGGACGTTACAATCTCCCCCCCTTAAATTGAATTTCGTCCCCGAAATTCGCTTATCCTTGATAATCACAAAATTTAGTCTTAGTTCTAGTATCCCAATGGTGCACGCTTCCGCGGCGATATTCTGATAAAATAATAAATCTTAAGATGTCCTTATGTCTCCTTGATCCTAATTATTTTGCCTGTAAAAGTCCTCGTTCGTGAATCATAACTTAAGACGATTTATAGTGACTTAGTTTTATTCTACTATATCCTCGAATTTTGATTTTGATTTTTTTTTTCGAAATTCCCAATATTAGAAATGACGGTCCAAACTTATCGCATTTTACTTTCCTCATAATATACCCAAGATGTTTATTGATATATTATATTCCAATATTGAAATCTTAACAACATCCTTTCTTAAATTTATTGAACTCAAGATATGTTAAAGCTTCAAATCCAAGCATTGGCATTCATGCAGTTTGACTTAGGAGATCTTAGCACCAAAATTTTCTAATCGACTTCTATCATGAGTAAAACACTTAAAAGTTAAACCTTATCTCAACCCCATAATAATATTAGACTAAGATCCTTGAATCGAATCTTTATCTTACTGCACCAAACCTACATAACATAACTATTTAAAAGTAAATCCCAATATAACGCTGTTGCAAATCTTAAGTTCGAGTAGTGTTAATCCATAAAACCCAAAATATACGATACCGATCTTCTACCTAAATAATAAAATCATTCTAGCACCAATTACATACTTAAACTATTTTCTTTCTAATTACAATAAAGTTGAGACCTAAGACCATTGGACTTTCCTCATTGAATCGAATGTCTCATACTTACGTATTCTCAATACTTAATTAATATTAGCATATAAAACTTACTAAGTTATCCCATGTTAATGTTGGACTAACTCTAATAACTCAACTTTACTTATAACCCATAGAATTCTAGAATTTTCATATCAAGGTTTTAGATTTCTTACTCGGTAAAAATCTTAATATTCGTTCATTGGCAACCTATGTTGAACACAACTAATTCTCTTTTGTTTTTATTTCACCCAAAATTTTTGTATAAACACTTATCTCATAAACTTGAAATTCAAGCTTACTCAAACCAAATAATAATAGATAGTATAACTCCAACACACATATCCGCTTAGTTCCAAGTTTCTTAATGACTTCAAAAAAATAAAAATAAAAATAAAAATAAAATTCTCAAAACCATGTGTCTAGCTCAACCCTTACATGCGTCTAGCAAATACACTAACCATAAATCATGCCCAACTTTCTAAAAAAATATAACCATAGTGAATATATAATTTTTAACTCCTAAGATCATGATTAACACTTATGCTACATCAAATCTTAAGTTCCCAAAAATAAGTTAACTTAATGTTTAATCTTGTAACTTGACCAATTGATCAATTTTATCTTGAATTGTAACCACTCTAAATTCTTAAATTTGCCACAACATTATTTCACTAACACTTAAATTTTCAAGCTCAATATTGAATCATCCTACAATGCCCTTGATTGTCATTCCTTATTACATTATAACTCAGATATAACCAAGTTCTAATTATCTCTTTAAGCTCAAATCACCAAAAAGTCTTATAATTTAAACAATTCAATTCTCACTTACTGCTAAACAAATCCCAAAATTTCTTAAAAATTGCAAAATTAGTTCTAAATTTCCTCAAATATTATCCGAATTTGTCCTTAATCTCGAGAATCCAACAATTACCCATAAGTTCTTGGCATTCCTAATCCCATTTTATAGGTTTCTCGTAACATAATGTTCAATAATCTTAAGATTATTAGACCCAAGATCAATTCTCACAACCTCGAAAATTACTGATTTTACCCAAGTGTTTCTCAAAAGTTCGAATTTAATCCTCAAAATTTCAAATTTTGCAATTTGGTCCTTAAAATTCTCGAAGATTACAATTTTGACCCTATAAATCCTCGAAGTTTGCATTTTTTTCCATAAAATTTTCGTTTTGGCCTTATTAAACCTTAAAATTTAATCCCAAACTTTGGTAAATTCGAAAAATTTCCTTAGATTTTTATTGTTGCACTTAGATAGGACCTTAAATTATGGGTTAATACAGTTAGATCCTTAAAATTCTCAATCCATGCAATTCAATCTTTAGGTCCCACTAGGTAGAGCATTCATCCTAAATAAATTCTACGTTTTTATGCTTTCAAAGATCGTCGTAATTTTCGAATCATTAATCCTTACATGGAATCCTCAAAAATTAATTCAACTAAAAACCACAAACTATCAGTAATTTCTTAGAATTCTACAAGTCCTAAAAGCATTCATAATTTTCAAGATTAACTTATTACCCCAAAAAGTAGAACATAAGTACTTCTAACCTAAAAATCAATATAATCAAATCATTATCAACTTCTCCTAAATTCCAATATTCGAATTCTTATACACGTCCAATTCCAAACGTAACCAACATGCAATTTAATCTAGTTTTTTTTTTTAAAACAGTAAATACTTAAATCACAAAAGCAGTTAAACATATACCGTAGATCATGATAAAGCTTAAATCATGTTAACATGCAGGTGATATGAGTAAATCATTTAAAACATTTAAAATCATAAAAGCTTACAGACTTGAGGCTTGAAGACTGAGCTGCAGAAGCTGGCGGTGGCACAACCCTATACAGGACCCTTGCTCTGATACCAACTATAATGTCTACTCGTTTTAGAAGTGCGGAAATATATATATATTTTTTTAAAACTCACATTTTCGAAATATCATTTAAAATAATCGTCTTTATTTTACAATAAAAATGTCACAATTTAAAATGACCAACATCAAACGTAAACCTAAAGGAGTAAAAATCGTAATAGAAAAATATAACATTTTTAAAAAAAAATGATCTTAAATATTTGTCAGTAAAAATCGCGCCGTTTAAAATAACCCAACTTGTCTAAAATCATACGTAAACAGAAACGTATAAAATTTTTAAAATCATCAATGTATGAAAATATTCATCTCCTCTCAATCTCATAAATCGTAATGCGGAAAACATGTGGTCCTCGGGTCGTGTCACCTTACCGGATCTGCCTACTAAGAGTTCGGCACCTCCAGTCTCCTCATCATTAAGCTCACCTACATCACACACGTCTAGTGAGTCTAAAGACTCAACACACCTGCATCTTTAATAACAAGTACATGAACCTAGCACACAACAGTGAAAAATATCATACTCAACATATCTTTCATTAACTTAAAAGCATAATATAAACGTGTTGTGTAAAATCATGTCATGTCAAAGCATGTCATCTCATATCGTCATATACGTAAATATATCTTTCATGAACTTTAAAAACATAACATAAACGTGTCATATGAAATCATGGCGTGTCAAAACATTTCATCGTTAATCATCGTTCATCATTCATCATTCATCATTCATCGTTCATCATTCATCATTCATCGTTCATCATTTATCATTAGTGAATTTAGTTCATTAGAGGTGACTATCGTACATCATCATTTACGATGGATCCATCATACATAGAACCGCGGTACCCGGCAGCTGTTGGACATCAGTGAAAGGATCACCCATCCACTGTGCCTAGGCCTCATCATCAGTATTTACATATACGTCTTAACCATTTACATATACTTCGATAGCCCACAACTAATTCCCATCATTCAAAACATTATCATTTTCATCACTTATAAAAATCTTGAATAAATGCAATTTTTCTTAAATCCAAGCATGCGACGTATATCTTCATAAAATCTTAAAATCGTGATCATGATGCATGAACATTTAAAATATCATACATTTGTGCTCAGGGCACTGCCAGGACCAAAATCTCACCCCGGGTGCAAAATGACAATTTTGCCCCTGGAAATCCAAAAATTACCGTTTTGTCCATAGACGTAAAATTTCACGTTTTTGACATTTTCTTAATTCCATTGACTCTAACATGTCCCAAATAATTATTTAAGCCTACTTGAATTTTCTAATATTTTTATTTGGCATAAATCTATGACTTTTAAATTAATTTTTAACTATAACATATTAATGCGTTTTAATCCCGAATTAAACCAAACCTTAGCATAAAATTCCCAAATTAAAAACTTAGACTTCTAATAATTATTTGAGCTTAAATATAATTTTCCATAATTTTATTAAGCATAAATCTAGGCGTTTCAATTAATTCTTTACTTAAAGTTTCGTACGGCGTTTAAATCCCGGATAAATCCAAAACTCATCATTTTGATCCGAAACTTATTAAACTCTTAAAAATGTCCCAAAACATATTTAAAAGCATTCCTAGACGTAGACTCGAGCCCAAATTCAAATTTAATCGATCCGTTTTAAAACTTGGACCAGAGCCCCAGTTTTAACCCGAATCGACTCGAAACTCACCCGAAAATATCCCAACTTAAACCATAATTTAACAACTCATCCTAAACCATTTGCTACATATATCAAGTCCTCTAAGTATCGGCCAGTACCTACTCCACTACAATAACTCTCGGCCCCCTCTTCCATACTCATAACTCAACACGTCCCTACTCCTTAAATAATGCGGTCCACTCCTAACATCATTCACATGTCCATCCTTTAAGAGCCACCGTTCAGACCTTATAAACCTCTTAAACCCAGCTTAGCCGAAGCATGAAGTTGCTGAGCAACCTGCAAACCGAAAGAGATCGATCTTCTTCCAAGAATCACTACTCGAGCCCTTCAATTTTCCTAAGGAACAAGACCAGCTGTGCTTAGCCCTTTCCTAGCCCTTCCACAGACCCAAGAGGATCGGCTTCAAGGCTGGTGACAAGCCATGCACAACTAACACTCCAAAAGCTCCCGATCTAGTCCCCAAATACCCTCAAACGCTACAACTCGACCGGATCTGCTCCTCCCTAGGCTAGATCTCGACTCCTACCCGACTCCAGCACTTAGATCTCGGCTCTCTCATCCTCACCAGCCCCTAAACGTCAAACGTTGGCAGCCCCTTGCACATCATGGAGCAAAACATGAGTAGCAATCAAAAGAATGCAAGAACATATGTAGGAACCGAAAACTCTTCGTGTACTAAGCTATATTGGAATTCCCATGCATGAACACAAACATCAGCGTAATAAAACATGTATGATGCGAGCAAAAAATGATACAAAGCATGCATGTGTTTGAACAAAAACCGAGGGATCTCCATGATATGCTTTGGATCGTGAATTCCACAAACAAATAAACATAATACAGCATGTATGTAACGTGTATGATGCAGCAATAAAAGTACATGGCGTGCCTGAATGATTTGATGAACAAGAACGAGAAGAGGAGACGCCGGATGAATTTCTCCTTGCAAGAAAAGAGAAAACCGAAGCTTTCTTGATGAAAGCTCTGAAAACCGAGATGCTCAACAGCTGGGGTACGCTGAAAATGGAGAGAAGAGTGATAATTGGAGAGGAGTGTCGGTTGCTTCCGTTATTAGGTGTAGGGTAGGTTTAGGTTTATTTTAAGAATAGTTTGGGTTAATTAAATTGTAAACTAATGGGCCTAAATTAAAATAAAAAGGGTTTTAAGTCCAATAAGATTAAAAATAGGTCCATTAAATCCAAACATACTCCCGAAAAATATTTCACGTTGGAAAGATTTTGAAAATATTAGCCGAACCCCCAAAAAGTTCCCTGATTCGTTAAAATTTGCGTACCGGGTAAAAATAAAATCATGGGGGTAAAAATACCCAATAAATCCCATTTTTGCAAAACACACTTAAAAACACCTTAAATTAATTAATAAAAATTAAACTTGTAATAAAATAATTTTCCTGATAATTCTCTGGTCCCCGTTCCTCGTTCGAGCGCGAAATGCTACTAAAAAAAATCAAATACATGAACTTATAAAATGTATGGAATAAATTATACCATGCATGAATTATGCATAAAATGCATAAAAATAACTAAACACAAATTAATAAAATAAACATGCATTTTTATGCTTTAAAAGAATTTAATAAAATACCAAAGAAATTTATAATTTGCATGCATGTGGTTTACGTGGACTTTCCGATTTTCGGGACGTTACAGCTAATGTAGTGGCAGACACATTGAGTCGAAAGGCAGCAGTTATTACTCATTTATCTCTTCAAAGACCGTTGCAGTCCGAGATACAGCGTTTTGAGCTTACAGTGTATGCTAGGGGCGAGGCCCCTAATCTTGCCACCTTGACAGTTCAGTTGACTTTGAGATATAGAATCCGCGAGGGACAATCTACTGATGAACAATTGCAAAAGTGGAGATTGAGAGATGAAGCCAAGAGCCGAAATTTATATTGTGAGGTGGATGGTATAGTTCGTTATCGAGATCGTTTATGGGTTCCTAGTGACGACTCTTTGAGGGAGCTCATTATGAAGGAAGCTCATGACACACCATATTCCATTCATCCGGGAAGCACGAAGATGTACAAAGATTTGCAGTTGTTATATTGGTGGCCAGGTATGAAGAGAGATATTATACGATTTGTATCCGAGTGTTTGACAAGTCAACAAGTAAAAGCAGAGCACCAGAGGCCAGCGGGAAAGCTTAAGTCACTTCCTATTCCCGAGTGAAAATGGGAAAATATTACAATAGACTCGTTGTGGGATTGTAGAGGACTATTAAGGGATATAATGCTATATGGGTGATAGTGGATCGTCTTACAAAATCAGAACATTTTCTACCTATCAAGACGACATTCACCATGAAACAGTATGTAGAGCTATACATTCGAGAGATAATTCGCCTGCATGGGATTCTTGTATCTATTGTTTCTGATAGAGACCGAGATTTACGTCATCTTTTTGGAAAAGTTTGCATGCGGCGATGGGGACCAAATTATTATTCAGTACAACGTTCCATCCTCAAACCGATTGTCAGTCCAAAATAGTTATTTAAATTTTAGAGGATCTACTGCAAGCTTGTGTGATCGATTTCCAAGAAAGTTGGGAACCAAAATTACCTCTAGTGGAGTTCACCTACAATAATAGCTATCAATCATATATTGGGATGACTCCTTTTGATGCACTTTATGGAAGGAAATGTAGCTCTTCTATTCATTACGATGAGGTTGGCGAAAGAAGATAAATTGGCCCGGACTTGATAGAAGAGACTGCCGAGCTTGTAGTCAAAATTCGAGAGAGAATGAAGACTGGACAAAGCCCACAGAAGAGTTATGCCGACAAGAGACGAAGGGACCTAGATTTTGCAGTGGGAAACCACGTATGTGAAAATAGCACATATGAAGTGTGTTATGCGATTTGGCAAGAAAGGCAAGCTTAGTTCAAGATTTATAGGCCCGTTTGAGATTTTGGAGAGGATTGGAACATTAGCCTATAGAGTGGCATTGCCAACGATGCTTTCTGGAGTACACAATGTGTTTCATATTTCGATGCTGCGAAAATACATGTCGAACCCTTCACATTTACTAAATCATGAACCTCTACAAATAACTCCAAATATGACTTATGAAGAAATTCCTGTCCAAATATTAGGAAGGAAAGAAAGAAAACTCCGAAACAAAGTCATTACAATGGTCAAGGTCAAGTGGCTGAATCACTCGGAATAAGAAGCTACTTGGAAAACCGAGAGGGACTTTAGGAGTCGCTACCCAGAGCTATTCGGTAAGTTCAAATTTCGATGATGAAATTTGTGGGGACCCGGACGCTAATCATATTCTTAATCATCATTAGGACAATTTAATCAATTATAATAAACTGGGTCTAAATTTTTTTTTTTAAATTGCGGAACGTAATGGAATACATGCAACATATCAGTATATTAAAAGTACAAGTCTGGCACTATATACAATCATTAGAGCTAAGGTTTAATAACTACATATCTAGTAGTCCAAACCTATCTCAGATCAAAGTCCGCAGTCTCCACTCTAATCACGATCTCTCTTCATCTCCTCGACCCTGAACCTTTCCCACCTGTTGTCTGCACACATACAAACACGACAACAGCCGGATAACTCCGGTGAGAAATAAATCCCAGTATAAATCAACGAAACATGCAGTTATATCAACAATGTAAAGGCATGTAAAACATGTAACAAATATCAGTAACATGTAACAAAATCAGAACATAATCAATATAAAATCGTCAATCAGACTCGTGACTCCACGTTTCAGACTATACTCAATCCTAGTCTAGGGATCCCGGTTTCCAGACGTTGGCATTCCATATCGATCACCAGTAATAGAAGAAACTCCAATTCTATCCACATCGATATGGTATCGATCACCAGTAATAGAAGAAACTCTAATTCTATCAACATCGATATAACCAAACATCCAGTGTCTTGACCTAACCGTCACAGACTTTGGCGTTTTCACCAATTTCCTATCTTGTGACATCGTGCAATGTGCCCGTGGCGATCCCACCACTATCAGGCGCTTCTGTCACAAGATCACTCGTCGAATACATGCTTCCTATAAATCAATAGAACAAGCATATCAAATCAAATCAATAAACACAATCATAATAATAAGTATGTGATTTAGGGAAACTCAAGTATATCATACTATACTCGAGTCGATCTCCCGGTACCACATTGACTTATACCTTTCGTTTGTAGTCTCGGTCTGAAGCAATATCAGTTCTGAACTCAAGACTGTCTCTGTAAATCTGAAACGACATATCGAGAATCATAATATCAATATTTCATTCTTAGTTCAACACTGAATCTGTTTAATCTGGATTTAAGTCAAATCAACGGCATACGGCACAATCTCAGTATCCCCGTCAATACCAAATCAACAGACATCAATTACAAATCATAACTCATATCCGATACAATCTGTAATTCATTCATAATCCAAATCTGTCCGATTTCAAATCAATATAAACAGAAAATCATAACAATTCCATAATCAGTCTGTTTCTCAATCTGACTTCGATTCTACGATGTCTAACATGTCAAGAACATCATATATGAATCATATCAAATTCCTACAACATCATATTTTCAAGTGATGATAGAATTCGGTAAAACATACGTCCAGTTGTAGCTTGCGTTGATAGAAACACAGTACTAAAGTCGGATTCTAATTCGGACGGACGGATTTCTCACAAACTGAATTCTAAAATCATGAATTGGAAATCTTCTTCGAAGCTCTCGTTTTCCTCTTGTTTTTCATTATGAAGATTTGAGCAAGAAGGTTATATATATTGCATGATTTCGACTAGGTGGCTCATCCCTTGAAGCAACTCGTCTCGCGCATATGCGCGACATCACTCGGCGCATATGCGCGAGGCATTTGTTAATTTTACCCAACTCTCGGGTACCCTCGCGCATGTGAACGGATACACGTCGCGCAGATGCGCGAGGTTCTCTGGACATCTCGCGCATGTGCGCGCTCCCCGTCGTGCATATGCGCCCACTTATCTGGAGTTGACTTTAAACCCTCGCACAGCTCGCGCATATGCGCGCACACCCACCGCGCATATGCGCGAGACCCTCTGCCCGTTTCGCGCATGTGCGCGTCTCATGTCGCGCATGTGCGCGAAAGGCACTGTCCTCGCACTTACATCTTTTCATGCTGAATCAAATCGTGTCCCGATTAATCCTCTCATAATCATATCAAATTATAAATCAATAATTGCAGATTACTAGGATTAAATTCTCGGGCATTACATTTCTCCCCTCCAAAGATATGATTTCGTCCCCGAAATCACAGGCAATCAATCATATCAATAAGAAGGAATGTAATAGAAACATAATAGAAACTTACATCAGTGAAATAATGCTGGGAATTCCTGTCTCATGTTTGATTCAGTTTCCCAGGTGGCTTCTTCAATGCCATGACGAGTCCATTGAACTTTCACAAGCGGAATTGTCTTTGTTCTGAGCTGTTTTTCTTTACGATCGATAATCCGAATCGGTTTCTCGACATAACTCAATGTCTCATCCAACTCGGTCTCGTCTGGCTGCATAATATGAGATTCATCGGGGAGATACTTCCGCAGCATAGATACATGGAAGACGTTATGTATCCCTGATAATGAAGGCGGTAATGCGAGTCAATAGGCACGATCTCCTATCTTTTCGAGAATTTCATATGAACCAACGTATCGTGGAGACAACTTTCCTTTCTTGCCAAATCTGACAACTCCTCGGAAAGGTGAAATTTTCAGAAATACTTGATCTCCAGTCTCAAATACCAACGGTCGTCGTCGAACATTGACATATTTGGCTTGTCGGTCCTGAGCTACCTTCATTCTTTTCTGAATTAGTTTCACTTTTTCCGTCATATCTCTGATCATATCAGGTCCAGTCTCGGGAACCTCAGAGATATCATCCCAAAACAGAGGGGATCGACATTCCTTTCCGTACAACGCTTCAAATGGAGCCATCTCAATACTCGTCTGATAGCTATTGTTGTATGAAAACTCGCAGAGTGGCAATGTATCCTGCCAATTAGTGCTAAAGTCAAGCACTACCTCTCTCAGCATATCCTCCAATGTATGAATCGTTCGTTCTGATTGTCCGTCAGTTTGTGGATGATATGCGGTACTCAGATGTAACTTCGTACCTAGAGCCTGCTGCAAACTCTGCCAGAAGTGCGAAGTAAACCGAGGATCACGGTCTGAAACAATCGACTTCGGCACTCCGTGCAATCTAACCACTTCTCGGACATAAATATCGGCCATCTGGTCATATCTGTATGTCATTTTGTATGGAATAAAACATGCAAATTTGGTCAATCGATCAATCACGACCCAAATCGCATCACAACCTCTGGAGGATCTCGGTAATTGCGTCACAAAATCCATGGAAATGTGATCCCATTTCCATTCAGGAATGGACAAACTCTGTAACAATCCTCCTGGTTTCTTTCTTTCAGCCTTCACCTGTTGGCAATTCAGACACTTGGTTACAAATTCAGTAATATCAGATTTCATCTGTTTCCACCAATACTGTGTCTTCAAATCATTATACATTTTTCTGCCACCAGGATGAATACTGAATCGACTACTGTGCGCTTCTGTCAATATCTGCTGTCTCAACTCTGGAATATTTGGCACAACTAGGCGATTATTCACATACAGTACACTGTCACGTACCCGATACTCTGATCGATGTCCTGCTCTGACCATCGCAATCGAGTTTTGTACATTCTGATCAACTTTTTGAGCCGCTTTAATTTGCAATATCAGTTCTGGTTCAGCCCGAATAGCACACAATCTTAGAGGCTGACGATCTGTCTCAAAAGCTAATCCAGACAAACAGCAACCTTCTATCAAATTGGAAACACCAATCGTCGACAAGTATAAAGAACATACCTTTTGACTCAGTGCGTCTGCTGTTGCATTAGATTTTCCTGAGTAATATTTGATTTCACAATCAAAATCCTTCAATAAATCGAGCCATCTTCGTTGCCTCATATTCAGCTCGGACTGTGAAAACAGATACTTTAGGCTCTTGTGATCAGAATAGATCTCAAACTTTTCACCATGCAGATAATGTCGCCATATCTTCAAAGCAAAGACAATGGCCGCCAATTCAAGATCATGAATTGGGTAACGAGTCTCGTGTGGTTTCAGCTGTCTCGAGGCATAGGCAATAACATGCCCTCGTTGCATCAGAATACAACCTAATCCTCGATGAGATGCATCACAATAAACCACAAAATCACCAGTACCTGAGGGAATAGTCAATATCGGTGCACTGGTCAGTCTTTTCTTTAATTCAAGAAAACTGGTCTCACATTCCTCAGACCAAACGAATGGAGCATTCTTCTGAGTCAACTGTGTAATCGGTTTGGCAATACTAGAAAAATCTTTGATGAATCGACGATAATATCCTGCCAAACCCATAAAACTGCGAATCTCGGGCACTGATGTCGGTCTCGGCCAAGAAATCACTGCCTCAACCTTACTGGGATCAACTGATATATCGTCTCCGGATATAATATGCCCCAGAAATACTACCTGTCTCAACCAAAACTCACATTTCGACAGTTTAGCATATAACTTCTCAGCCCTCAAAATTTTCAACACAGTTCTCAGATGATTAGTATGCTCAATCATATTCTTTGAATAAATCAAGATATCATCAATGAATATAATAACAAAATAATCCAGATATCTCTGAAATATGCGGTTCATCAACCCCATAAATACCGCTGGTGCATTTGTCAAACCAAATGGCATGACAATAAATTCATAGTTTCCATACCTGGTTCTAAATGCAGTCTTCGAGATATCAGAATCCCTGACTCTCAGCTGATGGTATCCAGATCTCAGATTGATCTTGGAATATACGGATGAACCCTGCATATGATCAAACAAATCATCAATGCGAGGCAAGGGATATTTATTCTTTATCGTTGCTTTGTTCAGTTGCCGGTAATCGATACAGAGTCTCATTGAACCGTCTTTCTTTCGAACAAACAGTACTGGAGCACCCCAAGGAGACACACTCGGTCTGATATACCCCTTGGCCAGTAAATCCTCCAACTGTTCTTTCAACTCAATCGGTGCCATTTTGTACGGAGCCCTCGAAATCGGAACTGTACCTGGCATCAACTCAATGCTGAAGTCTATCTCTCGAATCGGAGGCAAACCAGGAATCTCATCTGGAAAGACATCAGCAAACTCACACACCACTGGCAAATCCGCCAATGATGGACTCGATTTCAGTAAATCAACTGAATAGACAAGGAATCCTTCCGCTCCTTTCTGTAACAATCGAGTCATAGACAATACGGATATCAAAGGAATTCTAGATCGAGAACCCTTACCGTAGAATTTTCGCTCATCAGCCATCTCAGGTCTGAATCTCACAATCTTGTGGAAACAATCGACAGTAGCTCTGTACTTGGTCAACATATCGATACCGATAATACAGTCAAAATCAGACAACCCAAGCACAATACAGTCTAACAAAATTTCATGCGCATCATACTGCAGTATACAATGTTTAACAGACTTCACTGATATCAAACCTGTCCCCAACGGAGAAGAGACAGACACTACCGCAGACAATGACTCAATAGGCAAAGAATGCATGAAAGAAAATCGCTCAGATATAAATGTATGTGATGCACTAGTGTCTATCAATACATATGCAGGATAACCAAAAATAAAACAGTTACCTGCAACAACATCGTCAGGTGCCTCCTGTGCTTGCTCCTCAGTCAAAGCGAATACTCTGGCCTGCTGTCTCGGAGGCTGGCTCACTGTCTGGCTTCCTCCTTGTGAAGGGCCTAAAACTCTTTTCTTGAAAATTTGCGGAAAATTAAAAATTTTCTTTTTAAAAAGAACTTAAATGGCCTCATTCATAAAATCACTGGTGAATCAAGTTCAATATTTCAAAATATTGCAGCGGAAGAAAATTAAAGTTTTGCCAACAACAACTATTTAAAAATATCCAACGACTGATAAAATTGTTTGCGGAAAAAAAATAACAACTGCTGCTCTGAGGTCCTCGGGTGCCACTACTGCCGACCTAAGCTGGCTCACTGGTCCCCGCCCTCGGCCCTGGCCTCATCAGTACCTACAACAATCAAGTCTAGTGAGCCTAAAGACTCAGCATGCATATATCACAGGTAACGAGTAAAAATCTGAATTAAAAATATGCATGAGTTAACATATCCTGTCCTGAGGCATACTGAAAATAATCTGTACTAAGCAATTATAATACGTGCATAATTGAACTGGAAATCACTGTAAAAATATTTGCTCCTTGGAGCCTGTACTGAAATATCTGGTAAAATTATCTGTTGAGATTATGTTTTACGCCTGTGGCCACTGCACTAAGCTGAACTGATCGGTAACTGGCTACCGGGGAGGCTGAAACTGAACTGAGCTGGCCGGTCACTGGCGACCGGGTGGTACCATACTGAACTGATCGGTCACTGGCGACCGTATAAAATAACACTCCCACATAGTGAATGAACCACAAGCCATATCGCATAAATCTCAAAAATAATCATTTTCTATTTAATGCACGTAAAATAATTAACTGGCATAATGAAAATTCCTGTAATTTTACCAACTGGATTGGATTGGATCGTTCCCAGGTTCGCTGCAACCTAACTGTGCCATGAAAAATATGCAATAGCTTAAACATGACCAACTATGCAATTTACGTTCAAAAGATGCGACTATGACGCCTAATGACTTCGCATTTAATCATGACTCCGAGCCAACCTGAACCGACACTGAACCGACGTATAGTCATGATTAAAATACGCTGAAAAATCATAAAATAATGTTCCTAAAATGATAGGGTCGAAATCTAGGTGGAATGGAGGCCAAAACACGAAACGCTCTTTCGAGAGTCAACTTGGCACATTGCACCGTAAATTCTCGTACGACCTCAAAAATGATCCAAATGACGAACGGTCAAAAACATGACCTTCCTAACTCAATGAGGCACTGTCCAGTCCAAGGCCATGGGCTTAAAGCCAACCAAGAACTCGAACGAGCCTTCTAAACGACACAGCAACTTGCTGTAATTTCCAGCAGCTGCGCAACTACAAGACTTGCGTTGGTTTCGAGACTATCGGCCATTAGGGGCGTGAACCACCGACCAGAGACTCTTACCAACATTCCAAGGAATGATTTGAACCATGGCTAAGGGCCCTAGGCCAGCCACAATCCGCATCATACCAAAACTCAACCGAAGGGTCCAACCGAGAGCAACGTGCATGCGTGTGTAGTGTTTATGCTATGATCGATGTCTCCTGTCATTCCAATGGCCATTTGATTGACCATGGCACGATCTAGAAATCTAGGAGCATGATATGAACCGTGGCTAAGGGCCATAGGCCAACCAAGATCCATACCAAGCAACAAAAGAAACGAAACCATATGCTGAAAAATGGAAGGGGCCGAATGGGGAAAGGGGCTGTTCTTGTTGATTATTTAAAAACCGATGAGCCATGGACCAAGCCACCAAAAGGGCAACTTATTAACGTCTTAGACATGCTAGGGAAGTGATCCAACCATGGCTATAGGCCCTTGGGGCAGCCAAGATCAGATCCTTCCTCCATGACAACAAACTGAATTTTTCGAACAACATTTCTGCACCTATGGGGACTTGCTGTCATTCTGAATTTCCAGCAAGCATGGGGCTGGTTTGAATGGACCAACATGGTCCTAATGCATCCTACTACATGTATACAAGCCGCCTTGGGAGCCTGGAGTCGATCCAATACCTGAAACTCACAAACCAAAAGAAATCGTGAAGCTTGCCAAGGAAATCGAAAATTCTGCATGTGTGGTTTCAAAATGTTTTGACTTGGATCTCGATTTTTACTTGAATAAACATGATCATGTACTGAAAAATAAATGATAATATGACTTGATTGAGGTTTGAAAGAAATCTAGACATGCCTGGTTTCGTTTCGAAAGAAAACGAACGAAACGACGACGACGCGGCACGGAGAAGGTGGAGCGCTTCTCTTTTCTACCTTACCTTGCTCTCGATTTTTCTCTCTTCTTTTTGGCTAGGTACCTCACGATTTTTCTACTGAAAATGAGTGTGAATTCACTCTGAATTTTCGAAAAGGAGAGGGGGGGGGGGGGGGGGGGGGGGAAATGGTTATGAGGGGTGAGGAGAACGGTGCACAATATAAGGAAGAATCAAGACCAAGTCCACTCCCCTTTGAATTTTAAATTTTGAATTGATATCAAATGAGTTGGTGGATGCTTCTAGGAGGTAGTGGCCGAAATTTCTCTTGTTCTAGACTAGGATATGTCCATTTATTTAATTAAATTGTGCTCCCAAAAATCCTAGAATTATCCTACTAATTACATGCAAAGAATTGGTCAAAGTTGATGAGTTGGAAAATGAATCTTCTAGCACTAAGGGTGGCCGAAAAATGCATAATAAAATAAAGGGGAATGTTGATTGTCTAGTCAACTAATAATCCTTGAAAGCCTTACTAATCCTTTAAATAATTTAGTGAGCTAACCCCTTAATTTAATAACTTAAATGAGTTCATTTCTTAATCACCTCAAATAATTAAATTAAATCCTCAAACCTCCCTTTCTAACTTAAATGAACTTGGTTGCTGGCTAAATTAACTTCTGGAAATATTTCTCGAAATCTTAAATTCTATCTCAAAACTCCAACTCCGGTCCGGCCTCACTGAAAATACTGAAATGCTAAAAATCAATCTACTGAACTGAAATAATAAATATTTAACTTCAAATAAATGCATCATGCAATGAAGTCAATTAAATTTAAGAAAACCTAGAATTATGCATGGCTTATACGTCTACTGAATTACGGGTTCTACACTCCTAGCCTCTGCTGTGACTGAGTAGACGGTGCTGGTTGGAAAGAATGAACAGCGGCTGATCGTCGGTCAGTCTGTGCCGCTGATCCAGATGATTCGGCACCCTGTGTTCTCTGAGAGTCTCTCTGTGGGCACACTCTGGAAAAATGTCCCCGTTGCCTACAAATACGGCAACTGCCGAACACTCCTCGGCACTGTTCCGTGGAATGCTTCCCTCTACAAGTGCTACAGTAAGATCCTGTATAGCTCTGGCTCTGTCGAGGACTCCCAGAGCTAGAAGAACTACTTCCTGACTTCTTGAATTGCTTCCCTCTAGCTTTCAAGAAATCCTTTTTTCCGCCACTACTGCTGCCACTTTCAAATCGAGGAGGTGGTTGCTGTGGTCTCGGTGCTGGTGGTACAAACGAAGCTCCTCTCTGTCTTATCAGACCGGCTTCGGCTCCCTTAGCTCGATTCAGGGCATCAGTAAAATTATTCGGTCGCCCTGTGTTCACCAATGTAAAAATCTCGGGATTCAAACCATTGATAAATTGATCCGCAATAGCTTCTTCATTCTCAGCCACATGTGGAGCAAATCGCAGCAAGGTAGAGAACTTAGTCACATATTCCTCAATATTTAGCTGGCCCTATCTCAAGTTTGCAAACTCCGCTCCCTTATCCTTCATGTACGACACTAGAAAGAATCTCTGATAGAATTCAGTTCTAAAGACATTCCAGGTAATAGTCGTACCTCGATGCTCCAAGGTCCGCTTTGTGGTAATCCACCAGTTCTTTGCCACATCATGCAACTGGTGCCCTATCAGTTTCACTCTCTTCTCATCCGTATAGTCCAAAGACTCAAACAGCATCTCGATATCGTCTAGCCAACTCTTGCAATTCACTGAATTCTCAGTACCCTTCAGAGTTGGTGGATGGAACGACTGAAACCTTTTCAATAATGTCTCCATAGGAGTGGCTGTAACATCCATCGGAGGATTCGAAGTACTACCCTGTTCTGGTATTCTTCTCGGAGGCATATCTGATAATCAAAAGTATTAGTGACCCCAAACAAGAATTCTATTTCAGTCCTCCTCCGATCATCTTACTGCTGATCCAGAATCGGTGCTGATTCATTCTCAATAAAACATATTACCATATCAAATAAGATAAGCAAGTAACTTGTATTAAAGCAGTAAGACATGCTAGCATTCAAAAGCAGGAAAGAACACACATTCTACCCCGCTCCCTAGTTCCTATCTCAATTTAAAGGATCTATCGCTCTGATACCACCTGTTGTGGGGACCCGGACGCTAATCATATTCTTAATAATAATTAGGACAATTTAATCAATTATAATAAACAGGGTCTAAATTTTTTTTTTAAATTGCGGAACGTAATGGAATACATGCAAATATACATATATCAGTATATTAAAAGTACAAGTCTGGCACTATATACAATCATTCGAGCTAAGATTTAATAACTACATATCAAGTAGTCCAAACATATCTCAGATCAAAGTCCGCAGTCTCCACTCTAATCACGATCTCTCTTCATCTCCTCGACCCTGAACCTGTCCCACCTGTTGTCATTCACACATACAAACACGACAACAGCCGGATAACTCCGGTGAGAAATAAATCATAGTATAAATCAACGAAACATGCAGTTATATCAACAATGTAAAGGCATGTAAAACATGTAACAAATATCAGTAACATGTAACAAAATCCGAACATAATCAATATAAAATCGCCAATCAGACTCGTGACTCCACGTTTCAGACTATACTTAATCCTAGTCTAGGGATCCCGGTTTCCAGACGTTGGCATTCCATATCGATCACCAGTAATAGAAGAAACTCCAATTCTATCCACATCGATATGGTATCGATCACCAGTAATAGAAGAAACTCTAATTCTATCAACATCGATACAACCAAACATCCATTGTCTTGACCTAACCGTCACAGACTTTGGCTTTTTCACCAATTTCCTATCTTGTGACATCGTGCAATGTGCCCGTGGCGATCCCACCACTATCAGGCGCTTCTGTCACAAGATCATTCGTCGAATACATGCTTCCTATAAATCAATAGAACAAGCATATCAAATCAAATCAATAAACACAATCATAATAATAAGTATGTGATTTAGGGAAACTTAAGTATATCATACTATACTCGAGTCGATCTCCCGGTACCACATTGACTTATACCTTTCGTTTGTAGTCTCGGTCTGAAGCAATATCAGTTCTGAACTCAAGACAGTCTCTGTAAATCTGAAACGACATATCGAGAATCATAATATCAATATTCCATTTTTAATTCAACACTGAATCTGTTTAATCTGGATTTAAGTCAAATCAACGGCATACGACACAATCTCAGTATTCCCGTCAATACCAAATCAACAGACATCAATTACAAATCATAACTCATATCCGATACAATCTGTAATTCATTCATAATCCAAATCTGTCAGATTTCAAATCAATATAAACAGAAAATCATAACAATTCCATAATCAGTCTGTTTCTCAATCTGACTTCGATTCTACGATGTCTAACATGTCAAGAACATCATATATGAATCATATCAAATTCCTACAACATCATATTTTCAAGTGATGATAGAATTCAGTAAAACATACGTCCATTTGTAGCCTGCGTTGATAGAAACACAGTACTGAAGTCGGATTCTAATTCGGACGGACGGATTTCTCACAAATTGAATTCTAAAATCATGAATTGGAAATCTTCTTCGAAGCTCTCGTTTTCCTCTTGTTTTTCATTCTGAAGATTTGGGCAAGAATGCTATATATATTGCATGATTTCGACTAGGTGGCTCATCCCTTGAAGCAACACGTCTCGCGCATATGCGCGACATCAATTGGCGCATATGCACGAGACCATATGTCTCGGCGCGTCCTCTGCACAGCACCTCGCGCATATGCGCGCCCTTACTCGGCGCATATGCGCGAGGCCTTTGTTCATTTTACCCAACTCTCGGGTACCCTCGCGCATGTGCGCAGATACACGTCGCGCATATGCGCGAGGTTCTCTGGACATCTCGCGCATGTGCGCGCTCCCCGTCGCGCATATGCGCCCACTTCTCTGGAGTTGACTTTAAACCCTCGCACAGCTCGCGCATATGCGCGCACACCCACCGCGCATATGCGCGAGACCCTCTGCCCGTTTCGCGCATGTGCGCGTCTCATGTCGCGCATGTGCGCGAAAGGCACTGTCCTCGCACTTACATCTTTTCATGCTGAATCAAATCGTGTCCCGATTAATCCTCTCATAATCATATCAAATTATAAATCAATAATTACAGATTAGTAGGATTAAATTCTCGGGCATTACAAAATTTTATTTAGGGGGGGAGGAATTGTAAGGTCCAAAATTAAGATGATGTAATCCAACTGCATTTAATCTAGGGAATATGGAAAATAGTTAATTAATTGATTTTAATTGCTAAATTGATTATGTGATATGTTTGTTTTTATGATGTTTTAGTAGTTTTTCTACTTAAATGCATTAAAATGTATTTTTAAGGGTTATTCGAGTTGCGATCGAGGAATGGAGACCGATGACTGAAAAATGGAAAATGTTTTTATTAAATAATTATTTTTAATTATTTAAAATATGGTTTATGTTTTTTCTTATTTTTGAAAATAAGGAGTTTTTGATGTGATTTTATATGCCGGGACGTAATTTTTATCGGTGTTGGATTTTCAACAAAAATACGAAAGTTGTCATAACCCGGCTAATAAATTCACAAACTTTACTAAACAAAATAATTTTAATGAGCACTAATGGACTAACTGGGCCTAATTAACTTTGCTAATGGACCTAAGCTAGTGTTAGTGTCCTAAATTAATTATTTAAAGCCTTAAACCTACCCCATACCCCATTATCACACGCCTCCTTCACCTAGCCGCACACCAAACTTCTTTCACTCATAACTCACGGCACACACAAGGGGTTTGAAGGAAAAGTTTCGAATTCTTCAAGGGTTCTTCAAGCCAAGGTCTTCTCGTCATCGTTCTTCGATTCTCCAACTTTTAATCATGCGTTAAAAACGCAAAGGCACGCCATATTCTTTCCTTTACTCATCATCACACCATATTATGTATTTATTTATGAAATTGCATGAAAACAAGTTGCACTTTGTTATATTTTTGTTTTTATGCAAACATAAACTTTTAAAGCTTGGGTTTTTATCCAAAAACATGTTTAATATGTTCTTAAGGGGCTGCAATGATAAGGATTTGATAGGATCATGTTTTACAAAATTTTAAAGAGTCCTAGGATGCACCAAATTGCTGCACACAAGACATGAATAAGCTGGAACTATCTCTCGGCTTTTTATGAACAAGGGCTCGG
This sequence comes from Primulina tabacum, assembly GCF_025594145.1. Classification (NCBI taxonomy): domain Eukaryota; kingdom Viridiplantae; phylum Streptophyta; class Magnoliopsida; order Lamiales; family Gesneriaceae; genus Primulina; species Primulina tabacum. The sequence continues at coordinate 61,827 of NW_027459732.1, read as the reverse complement.
TTTAAGTGGACTATGGTGCATGGATTGGCTCGGTTGCATGGCTAGGACTCCACCCGAGAAGTTGCGCGCTGGTGCAGTGCCTGCACAAGGTGTTAGAGTAGATGCCCTGCAAGCCAACGGTTGGATAGGGAATTTATTGACTCAAGTGAAATAAACAATCTTTATTTTAATATAATTTAACTTTTTATGGTCTTGTTATACTTTATCTGTATACTCATGCAAACAGCATAGATAAAGTCCTTGATTATGCTTTAATACAAATGAATCGTTATTTGATGTTTAAACTCATTTCTAAAAACTTCATATTCTAAATTCGTTCCTAGTCGATTCAGCCGCCTAAAACAGGGATAAAGGTTGCTTGAGCTCGAGACTAGCATCTGTGATGTTGTGTACTGCGTTTCTCTATAAGGGTATGGAGATGTCCAAACATGCAGATAGGTAGTCATATGATGATTATACCGAACAACCCTCCTTCGGAATTTCCAAGTGGTTATCATTCATTGAAAGGATAAGTCCGTGGTTATGATTGTACACCATTAGTCCTTACAACCCGAGACAACACTGAGGCTCTATATGCTAGTGCTGTGTGCTTTGACTCGTTTACCGGCTCCAGGAGAGTCATCAGGTGGCGAGGTTGGGTTCTGTTGCGACACAAATAGGAGCCAGTGCATTGTAGTCGGGGATTCACCGCTCACCAGCGGGTGTGGATATCCTATGTGATCTGATGAAATTATAGTGCGTGGAATCTCTGGCCAAAGTATGAGATGTATGTTGGAGAAGGAGTTTTCCAACAGTACATGCGATGCCACTATGTATAGTTATCACATAGTTATAGAATTAATATGCAACCCTCGATGAACCAATGGTTGCAGATTCGATTGGGATATATGAGATGAAGGGACCGTACTGTACGTTAATCATATTCGACTGGTTCTTGCAGGCACTATCAGTGATACATAGGGGATCATGGGGCAATGCTACTAGACGCTCTTATCATGATCCGATGGGTGCAATCAGAAATGAGTTCTGACATTCTTAATCAAGGTGTTGATGAAAAGAATGGGGCTAACTAGGGTAAGCCCGAATAAGAATAAATATTATTCTGAATCACAAAGAGTTGTGAACCCACGGCTAGCTGAATCCCTGAACCATTGAGGGTCACACAAGCATTGCATCGTTTGTTCCCGTTGAGAGAATAAATTCAAGGAGTTGAATTTATATTATGATATAGTAAATTCAAGGAGTTGAATTTATGATAATTAAATTTTAAGAAAATAAATTCAAGGAGTTGAATTTATGATAATTAAATTTTAAGAAAATAAATTCAAGGAGTTGAATTTGTGAGATAGAAAATTCAAGAAGTTGATATTATAAAATTTGGAGAGAATAAATTCAAGGAGTTGAATTTATAAGATTTGATAATTTAATTTATTAAACTCAAAAGTTGGGTTTATTAAATATTAAATTATGGAGGTAATAAAATTCAAGGAGTTGAATTTATAATTTAAATAATAAATTCAAATGTTGAATTTATAATGGATTTAATTTATTAAACTCAAAGTTGAGTTTATTAATTATTAAATTAAATACAGTGGGTAATATGTTTAATGGGCTTGTAGGAGTACAAGTCCAACATATTAAATAATTAAAATTCTTAATGGACTTTGATTAATTAATTTGTGGGGACCCGGACGCAAATCATCTTCTTAATCGTCATTGGGACTAATGTAATCAATTATAATAAACAGGGTCTAATTTTTTTTTTAACATGCGGAACGTAGTGAAATAAAACATATATATACATCTCAGTATTAAAAGTACAAGTCTTGCATTATATACAATCAGTCAACTAAGGTTTAACAACTATATAGCAAGTGTTTAAACCCTATCTCTAGTCCAAGTCTGTAGCCACCACTCTAATCTCGATCTTTCTTCACCTCTGTGACCCTGAACCTATCCCACCTGTTGCCATGCACACATACAAACACGACAACAGCCGGATAACTCCGGTGAGAATAAAATCTCAGTATAAACAATGTATCAATGCAATCATATAAAACATATATAAGAGCATAAACAAACATTAAAACATGTATCTGATCTGACCACATGATTCAATACAAATCTGTACCTAAATCAGGAACTCATTTCTAATCTAGGGATCCCGATCTAATTTAGACTTTGGCATGTTGTATCGAATGTCTACAATAGACGTCGATCAACATCTAAGCTCATCGATACACCGTAAGTCTAGATTCTTAGCGATTTTGTCAAAGACTCGGCGGTTCTGCCCTAGCCAGGCTGATCTGCCCTAGACTCGCACTTTTGCTCTCCTATAAATTCAATAGACTAAACATATCAATCTGATAATTTGCAAATATCAATGCAATAAAATAAAGTATGTGATTTTGGGAAACTCAAGCCAACATCATGATTTCAAGACATAACAAAACGTAACAAAACATACGTCCAGTTGTAGCCTGCGTTGATAGGATCACAGTACTTAAGTCGGATTCAAAATCTAACGGACGGATCGAAATATAAAGGCGTAAGGATTTTCAATACAATCACAGAACCCTTTCTCGATTCTTTCTTTTCATCTGAAGGAATTTAAAGGATATACATGTATATATATCTCCACTTGCATGATAAAGAAACGTGTCTCGTTTTTCTTAACTTTCAGTCGGCGCTCGGGCGGTCGATCTTTACCGCTCGAGCGCGGAACCCTCTGTCCGTGACTTACATTTGTTATCGACTGGCGCTCGGGCGGTAATATTCTACCGCTCGGGCGCCATACTTTCTGTCCGAGCCTTTTCTTGTTGAACACTGGCGCTCGGGCGGTCATCTCCTACCGCTCGGGCGCCAACAGTTCTGTCTACAAATTGTACCCTTCATAAGCTTTGGCCAATCTGGTCTCGTAATAGCCCGTCTATAATTATATCTATTTAAATTCAATAATCTCATATTAATATCAAAATCTCGGGCATTACATTTCTCCCCCTCTAAGATACCATTTCGTCCCCGAAATCACAGGCATTCAATTATATCAATAGGGAGTATATACAGAAACTGTATAAAAATTTACATTATCAAAACAACTCTGGGAATTCTTGTCTCATATCTGATTCAGTCTCCCAGGTTGCTTCTTCAGTGCCATGACGAGTCCATTGAACTTTTACAAGTGGAATGGTCTTCGTTCTGAGCTGTTTTTCTTTAAGATCGATAATCTGAATCGGTTTTTCAACATAGCTCAACGTCTCATCCAGTTCGGCCTCGTCTGGCTGAATAGCATGTGAAGCATCAGCAAGGTATTTCCTTAATAACGATACATGAAAGACATCATGTATCCCAGATAATGAAGGCGGTAAAGCGAGTCGATAGGCACGATCTCCTATCTTCTCGAGAATCTCATAAGGCCCAATATATCGTGGAGACAGTTTCCCTTTCTTTCCAAATATGACAACTCCTCTGAAAGGTGAAATCTTTAAAAATACTCGGTCTCCTGCCTCAAATACCAACGGTCTACGTCGGACATTGGCATATTTGGCCTGTCTGTCTTGTGCTGCCTTCATTTTCATTCGAATTAGATTCACTTTTTCTGTCATATCTCTTATCATGTCAGGTCCAATCTCAGGCACTTCAAAGATATCATCCCAATAGAGAGGGGATCGACACTTCTTTCTGTACAACGATTCAAATGGTGCCATCTCAATACTCGTCTGATAGCTGTTGTTGTATGAAAACTCACAAAGTGGCAATGCATCTTGCCAATTAGTGCTAAAATCAAGCACTACTGCTCTCAGCATATCCTCCAGTGTCTGGATAGTTCGCTATGACTGTCCGTCAGTCTGTGGATGATATGCGGTACTCAGATGTAACTGCGTACCGAGAGCCTGCTGCAAGCTCTGCCAGAAGTGCGAAGTAAATCGAGGATCACGGTCTGATACAATTGACTTCGGCACTCCGTGCAATCTGACCACTTCTCTGACATAGATCTCTGCCATCTGGTCAAATCTGCACGTCATCTTGTACGGAATAAAACATGCGGATTTGGTTAATCTGTCAATCACGACCCAAATCGCATCACAACCTCGGGAGGAACGCGGTAGCTGCGTCACAAAATCCATGGAAATGTGATCCCATTTCCATTCAGGAATGGACAAACTCTGTAATAAACCTCCTGGTTTCTTTCTTTCTGCTTTCACCTGCTGGCAATTCAGACATTTGGAAACAAATTCGGCAATGTCAGTCTTCATTTGTTTCCACCAGAACTGTCTTTTCAAATCATTATACATCTTTCTGCCACCAGGATGAATACTGAATCGACTGTTGTGCGCTTCTGACAATATCTGTCGTCTCAAATCTGAAACATTCGGCACAACCAAACGATTATTTACATACAAGACGTTATCACGTACCTGATATTCCGATCGATGTCCTGTTCCGATCATCGATACTGATTTCTGTACATTCTGATCAACTTTCTGAGCTGCCTTAATTCTTAAGATCAGCTCGGGTTCCACTTGCACCGTATAAAGTTTCAACGGTCTATAATCTGTTTCAAATGCTAATCCAGACAAACAGCAGTTTTCTATCAAATTTGAAACACCGATCGTCGACAAGGATAAAGAACATACCTTTCGACTTAGTACATCAGCTGCTGCATTAGACTTTCCTGGATAGTATTTGATTTCACAATCAAAGTCTTTAAGCAAATCAAGCCATCTTCGTTGCCTCATATTCAATTCAGATTGTGAAAACAGATATTTCAAACTCTTATGATCAGAATATATCTCAAACTTCTCACCATAAAGATAGTGTCGTCATATCTTTAATGCAAAGAGAATGGCTGCCAATTCAAGATCATGAATTGGATAACGGGTCTCATGTGGTTTAAGCTGTCTTGAGGCATAAGCAATAACATGCCCTCGCTGCATCAGAACACATCCCAACCCTCTGTGAGAGGCGTCGCAATAAATCACAAAATCACTAGTACCGGATGGGATAGTCAACACCGGAGCACTGGTCAATCTCTTTTTCATCTCCAGAAAACTGGTCTCGCATTCTTCAGACCAAACAAATGGAGCATTCCTCTGAGTCAGCTGAGTAATTGGTTTAGCTATACTCGAGAAATCTTTAATGAAACGACGGTAATATCCCGTTAAACCCATAAAACTGCGAATTTCGGGCACTGACGTCGGTCTTGGCCAAGAAATCACGGCCTCAACTTTGCTGGGATCCACTGATATCCCATCTCCGGATATAATATGACCCAGAAATACTACCTGTCTTAACCAAAACTCACATTTCGACAGCTTAGCATATAATTTCTCGGTCCTTAAAATTCGCAACACAGTTCTTAAATGCTCAGCATGCTCACTCATATTCTTTGAATAAATCAAAATATCATCAATGAATATAATTACAAATTCATCGAGATATTTCTGGAATACACGGTTCATCAATCCCATAAACACAGCTGGAGCATTCGTCAAACCAAATGGCATGACAATAAACTCATAATGTCCATACCTGGTTCTGAATGCTGTTTTCGAGATATCAGAATCTCTGACTCTCAGCTGATGATATCCCGATCTTAAATCAATTTTGGAATATATTGAAGGACCCTCAACTGGTCAAACAAATCATCAATACGAGGCAAAGGATATTTATTCTTTATCGTTGCCTTGTTCAGTTGCCGATAGTCAATGCAGAGTCTCATCGAACCGTCTTTCTTTCTTACAAATAATACTGGAGCACCCCAAGGAGAAACACTCGGTCTGATGTACCCCTTGGCCAGTAAATCTTCCAGCTGATCCTTTAATTCTTTCAATTCTATCGGTGCCATTCTGTACGGGGCTCTAGAAATTGGCACTGTACCTGGCATCAATTCAATGCTGAAGTCTATCTCTCTAACTGGAGGTAATCCCGGGATCTCATCTGGGAAGACGTCAGCAAACTCACGTACCACTGGCAAATCAACCAATGATGGACTCGACTTCAGTAAATCTACTGAATATACAAGAAATCCCTCTGCTCCTTTCTGTAACAATCGAGTCATAGATAATACGGATACTAAAGGAATTCTCGATCTAGAACCCTTACCGTAAAATTTCCACTCTTTAGTCATATCTGGTCTGAATCTCACTATCTTGTGGAAACAATCAACTGTCGCTCTGTACTTGGTCAGCATATCAACACCGATAATACAATCAAAATCTGACAACCCAAGTACGATGCAATCTAATTCAATCTCATGCCCATCATACTGTAGTACACAATGTTTTACAGAATTTACGGATATCAAACATGTCCCTAAAGGAGAAGAGACAGACACTACAGTAGCTAAAGACTCTACAGGCAATGCATGACTTAATGAAAATCGTTCACAAATAAAAGTATGTGAAGCACCGGTATCAATCAATACATAAGCAGGGTAACCACATAAAGAACAGTTACCTGCCACAACGTCATCTGGTGCTTCCTGGGCCTGCTCCTCGGTCAAAGCGAATACTCTGGCTTGCTGTCTAGGAGGCTGGCTAATAGTCTGGCTACCTCCTGGCCTCTGCTGTGACTGAGCTGGCGCTAGCTGGAATGTATGAACAGCAGCTGATCGTCTCTCAGTCTGTGCTGCTGATCCCGATGACTCGGCTCCCTGAGATCTTTGAGACCCTCTCTGTGGACACACTTTAGCAAAGTGTCCCGGCTGTTTACAGATGTTGCAACTACTAGTTACTCCCTGGCATTGCTCAGTTGCATGTCTTCCTTCGCAAGTCCTACAATAAACTCCAGTGTAACTCTGGCTCTGTCGGGAACCACCGGAGCTAGAAGAACTACTGCCAGATTTCTTAAATTGCTTTCTTCTGGCTTTCAAAAATTCCTTCTTCCCTCCACTGCTGCTGCCACCCTCAAATCTGGGAGGTGGTTGCTATGGTTTCGGTGCTGAAGGCACAAATGAAGCCCCTTTCTGTCTCATCAAACCGGCTTCTGCTCCTTTGGCTCTGTTCAGGGAGTCAGTAAAGTTATTCGGTCGCCCTGTGTTCACCAATGTAAATATCTCTGGGTTCAAGCCATTGATGAAATGATCAGCATTAGCTTCCTCGCTATCAGCAACATGTGGAGCAAATTTCAACAAGGTGGAGAACTTGGACACGTACTCTTCTATGTTCATCGGTCCCTGCCTTAGATTAGCAAACTCCGCCCCCTTGTCTTTTCTGTACGACAGTGGAAAGAATCGTTGATAAAATTCAGTTCTAAAGACATTCCAGGTGATAGTCGTACCTCTATGCTCCAAAGCCCTCTTTATCGTAATCCACTAGTTCTTTGCAACATCGTGTAACTGGTGTCCAATCAATCGAATTCGCCGCTCATCTGTATACTCCAATGAATCAAACAGCATTTCAATATCTTCAAGCCAACTCTCGCACTCCACAACGTTCTCTGTTCCTTTCAAAGTTGGCGGGTGAAATGACTGAAATCTTTTCAGTAACGTTTCCATTGGAGTCGGTGTTACATCCATTGGAGGATTTGATGTACTACCCTGTTCAGGGATTCGTCTAAGAGGCATATCTGGTTATCAAAGGATTAGTAACTCAAATACAACAACCAGTTCCAGCCCTCTTCTGATCATCTTACTGCTGATCTAGAATCGGTGCTGATTCCTTCTCAATAAAACATATTACTATATCAATTCAGATAAGGAAGTAACATGTATTAAAGCAGTAAAACATGCTAGCATTCAAAAGCAGGAAAGAAAACCTCAATCTACCCCGCTCACTAGCCTCTTCTATCTCAATCTAAAGGATCTATCGCTCTAATACCACCTGTTATGGGGACCCGGACGCTAATCATCTTCTTAATCGTCATTGGGACTAATGTAATCAATTATAATAAACAGGGTCTAAATTTTTTTTTTAACATGCGGAACGTAGTGAAATAAAACATATATATACATCTCAGTATTAAAAGTACAAGTCTTGCATTATATACAATCAGTCTCAACTAAGGTTTAACAACTATATAGCAAGTGTTTAAACCCAATCTCTAGTCCAAGTCCGTAGCCACCACTCTAATCTCGATCTTTCTTCACCTCTGTGACCCTGAACCTATCCCACCTGTTGCCATGCACACATACAAACACGAGAACAGCCGGATAACTCCAGTGAGAATAAAATCCCAATATAAACAATGTATCAATGCAATCATATAAAACATATATAAGAGCATAAAAAAACATTAAAACATGTATCTGATCTGACCACATGATTCAATACAAATATGTACCTAAATCAGGAACTCATTTCTAATCTAGGGATCCCGATCTAATTTAGACTTTGGCATGCTGTATCGAATGTCTACAATAGACGTCGATCTACATCTAAGCTCATCGATACACCGTAAGTCTAGAGTCTTAGCGGTTCTGTCAAAGACTCGGCGGTTCTGCCCTAGCCAGGCTGATCTGCCCTAGACTCGCACTTTTGCTCTGCTATAAATTCAATAGACTAAACATATCAATCTGATAATTTGCAAATATCAATGCAATAAAATAAAGTATGTGATTTGGGAAACTCAAGCCAAACCTAACTCGAGTTGTGCAATCCCGAATCAACATTTATTTATACCTTTTATTCTGTCGCTCTGATACAATCGAAGTCTCGACTCAAAGCCTGTCAATGTTCAATCTGGCAATGACAATACCAATATACTGTATCAATATTCTATTCAAATAAAAACATCCCCGTCTTATCAAATTCTGACGGTACAACAGTACAATCTTGCGATACCGGTGATGCCATACCAGTATATACTAATTCCAATAATTTATAATCAACCACAGTACGAATCTGACATCACATCTCAGTCAATTTAACTCTGAAATTCATAACAGTTCCATAATCAATATGTTTCTTAATCTGACTTCGATTCTATGATGTTTACTATGTCAAGAGCACCATTTATGAATCCCATCCAATTCCATCCACATCATGATTTCAAGACATAACAAAACGTAACAAAACATACGTCCAGTTGTAGCCTGCGTTGATAGGATCACAGTACTTAAGTCGGATTCAAAATCTAACGGACGGATCGAAATATAAAGGCGTAAGGATTTTCAATACAATCACAGAACCCTTTCTCGATTCTTTCTTTTCATCTGAAGGAATTTAAAGGATATACATGTATATATATCTCCACTTGCATGATAAAGAAACGTGTCTCGTTTTTCTTAACTTTCAGTCGGCGCTCGAGCGGTCGATCTTTACCGCTCGAGCGCGGAACCCTCTGTCCGTGACTTACATTTGTTATCCACTGGCGCTCGGGCGGTAATATTCTACCGCTCGGGCGCCATACTTTCTGTCCGAGCCTTTTCTTGTTGAACACGGCGCTCGGGATGTCATCTCCTACCGCTCGGGCGCCAACAGTTCTGTCTACAAATTGTACCCTTCATAAGCTTTGGCCAATCTGATCTCGTAATAGCCCGTCTATAATTATATCTATTTAAATTCAATAATCTCATATAAATATCAAAATCTCGGGCATTACATAATTAAACTAGTTAGACTAGACCAATTAATTAATCAAGCCTATTAATGTTAATTAAAAAGCTCATGTATTATTTTATGGTAATTAGGTCATCACTTAATTATAAATAATGGTTGATGAGCTAAACCCTAGCCTCCATGACTTGCGATTCTCGAAAATATCTCTCCCAAAAACCCTAAAAATTTCGGCCACCTCCTTGTAGGGAAAAGGTTGAGCCGTCTCTCAAACCTTGATCTCCAACGCAAAACTTCTCCCAATTTTCTAATGCAAATTGGAAGAAGAATAGATCATCCTGTCGTGGACCTGATTAGAAGGATTGAAGGAAAGAGTTCTTGAAGAAAGTTCGTAGGGATTTCATAAAGTGTTATCTCCGCTAAATCCGGAATAGTTAGAGCCGTGTGATTAATTCACCAAAGGTATAAATTCTTACGCCCTATGAATGTTTATTTTTAAAACCATACGAGTGCCCAAACATAAATATATTTTGATTGTCAAAATAAATAAAAAAAATTTAAACTTCCGCTGCATTTGGGCGCGTAGAAAACCGAGATCCAACAATGGTGTCAGAGCCAGTTTTTTCTAGATCGTATTGTTTTGATATTATAATTTATTTCTAACCACACAAGAACATTTTTCAGAAAATTGATGCAACACTAAAATTATTTTTTCCAAAAAAAAAATTCAAATCTGCCCGGAACTGTTCCGGGCAGTCCGTGCGCGCTGGGCCGCGCACGGTGGCGTGAAGCGCGCGCGCGGCGTCTGGCACCCCAGCGCGCAGCGAGGGCGGCTGCCCGGGATCGTCTCGGGAAGCATGCTGAATGGTGGGCTTGAATTGTTTGGGCCCATGGTGCAATTTTCCGATTTTTCAAATTTTTGGGCAAAATTTATATTTTTGAAAATTGGTTCAATTTTTATTTTGAAAAATTGATTTTTTAGAAAATTAATAATTTTCTTGTAAAATAAATAATTAGAATATGATTTTAATTATTTATGGTAAAATGAGTTTTACAAGAAATCAATTATTATTGATTTAATTGGAAATTAAATAAAGAAGTTTATTTAAATTGTTAAATTCTTTAATAATTGTGGTGGTTAGTGATAAAATTATCAGATATATGATTTATCAATTAATTAAATTGATGTTAATATTTGATATTAAATGCATGAAGGATGATCGAGAGCCTTGATCAATGTGTTAGGTGTACTTTAGGATATTTTACTGTCTTTTATTCATTTTGTTAATATTTGATATTATTAAAGTGAGCCTGATTTATGGCCCGTTCCCACCCCATGAGATGTATCCCTTATGTGCCATGGCTATTTAAATGTAATTATTAGAAATAGTGGGAGATCAAGACTGAAAGATGGTGGGCCCGATGAACAAGATGAAGACATGTAAAATATTGGAAGCACTTATAATAGTTGCATTTGCATCCCTGCATTCACCTAGATTTTGGACCTGGATCCATGTATGGCTCACATGGATCTAATAGTGTTGGCGATCGGTCATCCTTAATTATTGTTGAATGTCATATTATGATATATGTGATATATAGTAGTATGCATGTATGTATATTATTAGATAATATAGTTGCATGGATCCGGCAAACATACAAACTCGTGGCACGCGATTTTTAAATTAAAATGATGAGACAATTTTAAAATTAAAATCCCTCATTTTGAATATGATTCAAAATTTATATTAAACCGAAAAAGTAAAAATTAAAAGAGTTTGGTTTTTCCTTGCCTTCCATCAACCGTGATTGCATGTTGATCGCTACCCGCAGACAGTGTCTGGCTTATATTATTAGGGAGGCCTGTACGCCGGAAAGCCGTGACTTCCACCGGACATATGATGTGAATTAGGTGGAACTCCCATGACTTCGGCTCATATTATTGGTGGAACTCATGGCGACCGTCTTCTACAATTCAATATTGATGGGTTGGTTTGACACGTGAAAATAAACGGCGTCATATTATTGAGTCCTTATTAAACGTGAGGCAAAACACACGGAGGTTGCATGGGGATGCAATTGGATTCTACCTTTTAGAAATTATAATTGGCTGATATTATTCGGGATTATAATTGGCTAATTGGACTCTACGTGCCCAATAAGGACATACGATTTTCCTTTTTCATCAGGGGGTGGTGAAAATGTCAAAATAGTGGGAGGGAGATTTTTACAATAAAATCCATATTTAATATCTTAAAATTATTTTAAAATAATCAGCAACCATTATTCTGTTTTCGTATCAGTATATTTTTTATTTCGTCACGTAATACATTTCTGTTATTAACAAGCTAACCGAATCAAATTTTCAAGATTGGTTGGGAAATTGTTATGAATTCGGAGAAAATGATATACACACTAATGTCAGTCATGCTGAACTGACAATGCATGCAAGATGGTGGGACCATAGTGTGCAAGCTAAAGTGTAATATGCTCGCTTTTATGTCAAATGAACTATAGGGACAGTTTGAGGAAATGTTGAATGTTGCTGACATTCGAATAAACATGCAAGAGTTGCATGGTACATGAAACTCGTACAGTGATGCACACCATTTTAAAAGCTCATGACTACATGCATGCAAGATGGGCTTTGGCCCATGAGCGTGGTGTACATATGATTGGGCTTATTGAAAATATGGTGGGCATGGAATATGTGATTCCTAACGAGTTAATTGATAACATCAATTTGTTTTCTTTCTCTTCTTCATTTGACGGGGTTATGGTGAACTTCAATTTGAATAAGATAGAAGATAGCCTTGAAGAGCTAGTCAATACGCTTATAACTTATGAGATCACCATAAAACAGGAAATTATTGCTTTTCTTATGGGCCTCTCGTCAGACGAAAATGGCCCACAAGGTAAGGGAAAGAAATGTTCTGCCCCTCACAAGAAAAACAATCCCAATAAAAGGCAAACTCTGAAAGACACTTAAAAGGCCTACAAAGCCCAATAAGTTAGAACATATTTATTTCACTGCAAGAAGTCCGGACATAAGAAATTATATGTGCCAGAACTGTTCTGAAAATGATAAGTGAATGTCCAAGTAAACATAATTTCAACAACAAACAAAAGAAAGTTAGATGATCTAAATCCCACACAAATATGGCACGCTAGACTATGTCACATTTCCCAAAGAAGGATGCACAAACTAGTGGGAGAAGGCATGTTTGACTTGTCCGACATAAATTCTTTACATACTTGTAAATCCTGTCTAAAAGGAAAAATGACAAAAACTCCATTCAATGGAAACGTGGAACATGCGCATGGTCTATTGGATTTGATCCACACAGACATTTATGGCCAGCTAAGTGTTAGCACAGAATATGGGCAATCCTACTTCATTATCTTTACTGAAGACCATTCGAGATATGGGTACGTTCATTTGATGAAACACAAATCTGAGTCATTTGAAAAGTTCAAAGAGTTCAGATCTGAAATAGAAAATCAGCTGGAAAGAAGTATTAAGGCACTTCGATCTGATCGAGGTGGAAAATACTTAAGCGCTGAATTTTTGGGTTATGTAAAAGAGAATGGATTCTCTCACAGTGGACTCCAATAGCAACACCACAATTGAATGGTGTTTCTGAACGTCGAAATTGAACCTTGATGGACATGGTTCTATCCATGATGGGATTCACTGAATTGCCTGCATCGTTTTGGGGCTTTGCGCTTGAAACTGCGGCAATGTTGTTGAATAATGTCCATACTAAAGCAGTGGATAAAACACCATATGAGATATGGATGGGAAAAACTCCCAAATATTCTTTCGAGAGAATATGGGGATGTCCTGCTTACGTGAAGCAGACAGTGGGAGACAAATTGGATTGTAGATCCACTTTGTGCTACTTTGTAGGATATCCAAAGAATTCTGTTGGATATTATTTCTATCATCCCAATGAAGCAAAATTGTTTGTTTCAAGAAATGCCACTTTTTTGGAATAGGAATTTCTATTAGATAGAAATGGCAAGATGATAGAACTTGAAGAAATTCAAGATACTCCCTCAACTATAGAAGTTGAACCCATTTCCCAAGAACCAGTAGTTGAAGTACAAGCTTCTAGAAGGTCTGATAGGGTTATTAGACCACCTGCAAGATATACGCTTCTTCATGAACAAGGCCATGATGAGTCTTGTGTTGGATGTGATCCAATGAATTTCAAAGAAGCAATATCTGATACTGATTCAAGCAAATGGCTTGAAGCCATGCAGTCAGAAATGGACTCTATGTATTCAAAACAAGTCTGGACATTAGTGGATACCTGAGGGAATCGTTCCCATAGGATGCAAATGGATCTACAAAAGAAAGCTTGGGGCGGATGGAAAGGTAGTGACCTTCATAGTAAGACTGCTTGGAAAAGGTTATACTCAAAGGCAAGGAGTTGTCTATGAGAAAACTTTTTTACTAGTTGCTATGTTTAAGTCCATTAGTATACTACTAGCCATAGCAGCATAGTATGACTATGAGATATGGCAAATTGATGTAAAGACTGCATTTCTCAATGGAGACATCAAAGAGGAAATTGATATGTCTCAACCTGAGGGATACACATCAGTGGGAAGTGAGCATAAGGTATGCAAACTTCAGAGATCAATATATGGTCTCAAGCAGACGTCAAGGAGTTGGAACCTCAGATTTGATAGCACTATCAAAGAGTTTGGTTTTGCTAAGAATCCTGAGGAACCATGCGTGTACAAGAAAGTTAGTGGGAGTGCAGTGACATTCCTGGTACTTTATGTTGATGATATCCTGCTCATTGGGAATGATGTAGGATTATTGCAATCAAATAAAGTATGGTTAGCAAGTAAATTCTTCATGAAAGACATGGGTGAAGCATCCTACATATTGGGAATACAAATCTATTGAGATAGATCAAAGAGGATGCTCGGCCTCACCCAAGCCACCTATATCGATACCATTATAAAACGATTCTCTATGGAAGAGTCCAAGAGATGATACTTACCAATGTGTCATGGTATTACTCTATCTAAGGCAATGTGTCCCAAAACTGATGAAGAGATAGAGATGATGACACGAATTCCATATGCGTCAGCCATTGGTAGTATCATGTATGGTATGATATCGACGCATCCTGATGTTGCTTATGCTTTGAGTGTTACAAGCAGATATCAGGCGAACCCTGGTCCAATGCATGGGAAGGCCGTGAAAGACATTCTTAAATACTTGAGAAGGACTAAGAACTTGTTCATGGTCTATGGGGGTGGAGAATTAAAATTGGAATGCTACACTGATTCTAGCTTCCAATGTTACGTAGATGATTCAAAATCGACCTCTGGCTTTGTATTCATGCTTAATGGTGCGGATGTCTCTTGGAAATGTTCCAAGCAAGACACCGCTGCGGATTCCAGCACTGAAGTTGAATACATTGTTGCATATGCCGCAGCCAAAGAGATAGTTTGGACGAGGAATCTTGTCCAAGAGTTGGGCGTTATTTCTAATGGGGTTGATCCAGTCCCGTTGTATTGGGACAACACCGGTACCTTTGCGCAAGCAAAGGAACCAAGGTCGCATCAGCGATCCAAACCTGTACTGAGGAAGTTCCACATCATACGGGAGATTGTGGGAAGAGGAGACATATCGGTCGAAAGGGTCCCCTCTGCAGATAATGTTGCGGATCCATTTACATAGCCCTTACCAGGACCATTGTTTGAGAAGCATCGCGAAGCAATGTGATTAAAGTTAAGGGTAGTTGGCTCTAGGGTAAGTGGGAGATTGTTAGAGTAGATGCTCTGCAAGCCAACAGTTGGCTAGGGAATTTATTGACTCAAGTGAAATAAACAATCTTTATTTTAATATAATTTAACTTTTTATGGTCTTGTTATACTTTATCTGTATACCCATGCAAACAGCATAGATAAAGTCCTTGATTATGCTTTAATACAAATGAATCGTAATTCGATGTTGAAACTCATTTGTAAACACTGCATATTCTAAATTCGTTCATAGTCGATTCAGCCGCCTAAAAAAGGGATAAAAGTCGCTTGAGCTCGAGACTAACATCTGTGATGTTGTGTACTACGTTTCATTGTAAGGGCATGGAGATATCCAAACATGCAGATGGGTAGTCATATGATGATTATACCGAACAACCCTCCCTCGGACTTTCCAAGTGGTTATCATTCATCGAGAGGATAAGTCCGTGGTTTTGATTGTACACCATTAGTCCTTACGACCCGAGAAAACACTGAGTCTCTATATGCTAGGGCTGTGCTTTGACTCGTTTACCGGCTCCAGGAGAGTCATCAGGTGGCGAGGTTGGGTACAATTGCGACATATATAGGAGCCAGTGCATTGTAGTCGGGGATTCACCGCTCATCTGCGGGTGTGGATATCCTATGTGATCTGATGAAATTATAGTGCGTGTAATCTCTGGCCAGAATATAAGATGTACGTTGGAGAAGGAGTTTTCCAACAGTACATGCGATGCCACTATGTATAGTTATCACATAGTTATCGATTTAATATGCAACCCTCGATGAACCAATGGTTGCAGATTCGATCGGGATATATGAGATGAAGGGACCGTAATGTACGTTAATCATAATCGACTGGTTCTTGCAGGCACTATCAGTGATACCTAGGGGATCATGGGGCGATGCTACTAGAGGCTCTTACCATGATCCGATGGGTGCAATCAGAAATGAGTTCTGACATTCTTAATCAAGGTGTTGATGAAAAGAATGAGGCTAACTAGGTTAAGCCCGAATAAGAATAAATATTATTCTGAATCACAAAGAGTTGTGAACCTACGGCTAGCTCTATCCCTGAACCATTGAGGGTCATACAAGCACTAGATCGTTTGTTCCCGTTGAGTGAATAAATTCAAGGAGTTGAATTTATATTATGATATAGTAAATTCAAGGAGTTGAATTTATGATAATTAAATTTTAAGAAAATAAAATTAAGTAGTTGAATTTGTGAGAGAGTAAATTCAAGAAGTTGAATTTATGAAATTTGGAGAGAATAAATTCAAGGAGTTGAATTTATAAAATTCGATAATTTAATTTATTAAACTCAAAAGTTGGGTTTATTTAATATTAAATTATGGAGGTAATAAAATTCAAGGAGTTGAATTTATAATTTAAATAATAAATTCAAATGTTGAATTTATAATGGATTTAATTTATTAAACTCAAAAGTTGAGTTTATTAATTATTAAATTAAATATAGTGGGTAATACGTTTAATGGGCTTGTAGGAGTACAAGTCCAACATATTAAATAATTAAAGTTCTTAATGGACTTTGATTAATTAATTAAACTAGTTGGACTAGCCCAATTAATTAATCAAGCCCATTAATGTTAATTAAAAAGCCCATGTATTATTTTATGGTAATTAGGTCATTACTTAATTATAAATAATGGTTGATGAGCTAAACCCTAGCCTCCATGACTTGCCATTCTCGAAAATATCTATCCCAAAAACCCTAAAAATTTCGGCCACCTCCTTGTAGGGAAAAGGTTGAGCCATCTCTCAAACCTTGATCTCCAACGCAAAACTTCTCCCAATTTTCTAGTGCAAATTGGAAGAGGAATAGATCATCCAGTCGTGGACCTGATTAGAATGATTGAAGGAAAGAGTTCTTGAAGAAAGTTCATAGGGATTTCATAACGAGCTATCTCCGCTAAACCCGGAATAGTTGGAAGCGTGTGATTAATTCACCAAAGGTATAAATTCTTACGCCCTATGAATGTTTATTTTTAAAACCATACGAGTGCCCAAACATAAATATATTTTGATTGTCAAAATAAATAAAAAAATTTTTTAAACTTCCGCTGCGTTTGGGCGCGTAGAAAATCGAGATCCAACACAAGGGGCTTGTGGCTCGGACAGGGGGCTACGGGCTTGGTTAGGTTAGTTCCTTAGGGTCCTAAGAGGGTGCACAAGGGGCTAGGTCTGGGGCTGGTCCAGTGGTTAGGGTCCTACCAAGCAAAACGTAGAGTCTTATTCTACCAAGGGTTTCTCAACCGATTGTTGTTGCTGTTTGTGGCTTCGATTTTGGGCTGGGGTTCAAGTCCTAGAAGTTTTAAGCGTCCAGTAGGGTCTATAGAGGGGTTGATTTGATGTTGGCTGAGATTGTTCAAACATGGCTCGGTAAAAATCAAAGGTGGCTCAAGGGTTTTGGGTTGGTTCGATTTAGGGTTTTTCAATGGTTAAAAATTCAAAAAATGGGTTCCGAGGGACGGGTCGTGGTTCACGAGGGCTAAAATAATATAAAAAGTTAAGTTTTTATTTCAAAATTTTATATTAAAGTTTGATTTAATTTGGGATAAAATGCATTAAAATGTTATAATTGAATAATAAATTAAAAGCCATCGATTTCAGCTAAATAAAAATACGAGAAAATTAAAGTAAGCTTAAATAATTATTTGGGATTGTCTAGAGTCAACGAAATTAAGAAAATGTCAAACGTGAAATTTTACGTCTGTAAAACGGTAATTTTACACCCGAAAGTTAGTAAATGTCATGGCAGTGTCCTGAATGCTGTTTTTTATGTTAATATGATTATTTTGCATGATTATGGAATTTTATGATGAACGATAACGTTAAAAGACATGTTGCATGTTTGGTTTAAAAGAAAAATGTTATATGCATATTAAATTTTTATAAGTGATGAAAATATGAAATGTTGAAGGAAGTGAAGTAATTGTGACTAATACGCTTATACGATGATACGATGATATGTTAATACGTAGGCCAACGCTCAGTTGATGGGTGAGAGTGTCGCTGATGTCCCCGCCGCCCAGTATTGTTGTTACATGTAGATGGATCCATAGCCCAATACGCATACGAATACGAAAGTCACAATTAACGATTTGAATTCAATGAAAATGAATACGAATATGAATATTATGAATGCGAATATGTCATAATGAATACGAATATGTTTATAACGAATATGAATAAGAATATGATAATATGAAAAATGTTTATGTTTAAGTTTATGCATCATTATGAAAATGTTATTTTACATAAAAGTATTTTCACTGTTACATGTGATCTGTATACGTATCATTTGTTATCAAGATTATGGTGTGTTATGTTTTCAGACTCACTAGGTGTGATTGATGCAGGTGATTATGATAATAATGATAATGGAGGTCTTGATGGTTGACTTTGCTGGACTGAAGGTGCACATAACCCGAGGACCAGCGCTAGTTTTCTGCACTAGTTTATGATTTATGATTTTTATGATTAAGTTAAAAATATTTTATGACTTTGATCATGATTTTGAGTGGTTTTTAGAGGTTGTTAGTTTTAACAATTGTGCTAAGTAGGATTTGAAAACGATTGACGATTTGATGGTTTAAACTATTTCCTTTGATTTTAAATATTATTTGGTAGTTTTATTTTTAAAATGGTCAAAAATATTTTATAAATATATATATGTATTTCGGCCGATTAGTAGGAGGAAAAAAAATTAATACTTTTTAAGAAAACAAGTAGTGGACGTTTCACTATGTTTCGTCTCCGAGTATTTGACATGTCAGCAGGTTAAGGTCGAGCATTAGAGACCTACAGAAAAGTTGAGATCACACCCTAATCCCAAGTGGAAATGAGAGAACATTACCATGGACTTTGTGACGGGACTACCGAGGAATATTGGATGATATAATGCCATTTGGGTGATAGTTGATCGGCTCACTAAGTCAGCACACTTTATACCGATCAAGAATACTTTCACCGTGACTCAGTACGCAGAGCTGTATATCAGAGACATAGTCAGACTGCATGGGATTCCAGTTTCCATCGTGTCAGACAGGGATTCGATGTTTACATTTGCATCCTGGAAGAGTCTGCATCAGGCATTGGGTACTAAGCAGATATTCAGTACTGCATTCCGTCCTCAGACAGACGGACAGTTAGAGAGGGTGATTAAGATATTGGAAGACCTACTTTGAGCGTGTACGATCGACTTCCAGGGCAGTTGGGAGCCGAAGCTACCTCTCATGGAGTTCACGTACGAAAATAATTATCAGGCATCCATTGTCATGACCCCGTATGAGGCATTGTATGGGAGGAAGTGTAGGTCGCCAGTTTATTGGGATGAGGTAGGAGAGAGGGCAGAGGTGGGACCAGATATTGTCAGTCAAACTGTAGATTTAGTGGTCAAGATTCGGGATAGGATGAGGACCATGCAGAGCCGACAGAAGAGTTATGCAGATCAGCGACGCAGGGGTCTTGAGTTTGCAGTAGGTGACCATGTATTTGTGAAAGTCGCACCGATGAAGGGTGTGATGACATTCGGGAAGAAAGGCAAGCTCGGTCCTAGATTCATAGGACTTTTCGAGATCCTAGAGAGAGTTGGTACACTCGCATACAAGTTTCATTACCGCCGAATCTGGTGGGATTTCATAATGTGTTCCATGTCTCATGCTGCAAAAGTATATGTCGAATCCTTCGCATGTGCTATTCGACATGTACTGAACTATGAGCGACTACAGCTGACGCCAAACCTGTCTTTCAAGGAGAGAGCCACCCAGATATTGGATAGACATAAGAGGAGGCTCCAGAACAAGGTGATCCACATGGTCAAATTCAAGTGGCTGAATCCTTTCAAGGAGGATGCTACATGGGAGACTGAGGCCAAGATGAGAAGTCGTTACTCGGAGTTATTCGGTATGTTTTAAATTTTGAGGACAAAATTCTGTTTTGGGGGGGAGAATTGTAAGGTCAAGGAAATTCGAACTACGTAACCTGAATGCATGCAATATAGGGTTTTTATTTAAAATATATGTTTAATGATTTTTATGCATGTAATGCATGATTATTGCATGTATATGTGTTTATTTAATTTTTTGTTAAGATTTCATGCATTAAGGCTTTAAGTTGCGTTTCGCGTTCGAACGAGGAACGGAAACTGAGATAATTAGGAAAAATATTTTTATTAGATAATTCTTTTTAAATAATTAATATATGGTGTATTTAGGTGAGATTTTTGAAAATGGGCCTTGGTTGGGGGTATTTTTACCCGCCAGGTCATAATTTTAACCGGTACGCAAAATTTAGCGAGTCGGGGGACTTTTTGATGGTTCGAGCAATATTTTCTAAAACGTACCAAAACGAAATATTTTCGAGAGTGTTATTGGGCTTGATGGGTTGATTTTATTGCTTAATTGGTCCAAAACTCTTTTAATCAATTTAATTTTAATTAAGGCCCATGTATGCATGAATTTTATACCTAAACACTACCTAATCAAACCCTAAATCTAATACACACCCCACAACCGCCCCTCCCCCATCAACAATAGCAAGTTTTCAAAAATCATTCAGCAGCCCTCAGTTTTTCTCTCTAGTTTTGAGAAAAATCTTCCCCCGCCTCTCCGGTGCGTGTTCTACGCATAGATATCAAAGTTTTCGAGCAGACAAACGTCAAGGCACGCCAAGTATCTCTTTTTCTCATCCTTTACACCATTTATATGCTGATATATATGTATTCGCATGATGAATTCTTTGATTTATCATGTGGTGTCATTAAGGGAAGAAAGAAAAGCTTGGGTTTTTCGTCGTCCGATCGTCCAACGTCTCACCTTCGCCAACGATCGTATGTTCGAGCGTTGTAAATCCAAAGGCACATTCTCTAAACTTTTTAAAACAGCATACAAATCATAATATGCATTATTTAATTGTTTATCCATGAAAAAAATAGGTGTTTGAATATTTTTATGCTAGAATGTTTATTTGCAAAAATATGATGTTTTTACGTTTATATGAACCATGTTATGATTCCCAACGAGTACGCTACCAATACATGATAAAATATGGTTAACACATGAAAAATTAAAGGGAAAATAAGACTGGAAATCGAGGGAAACAAGAGGAAAGGACCAAGGGGTTTTCTAGGTGCAATTTCATGCATGGTTTTATTCAAGTGGCACGGTTTGGGGCTGTGATGCATGTGGGCTCGGCAAGGATTGGCTGGGGCTTGAGGAGGGTCAGGGGTAAGGGCCTGTTGGAGTCCTAGCAATTGAAACGATAGGGGAGAGCTAACGGGAGTTGGGACCCTTCCCCATGCGCAATCAGGTGAGTCACGAGCTAGGGGGCTTGCAGCTCACAATGGGGCTATGCTTGGTGGTCTGGTTGGTACCCTAGGATGGTTCAGAGAGGGGTAGGAAGGGACAGGGCTCGGTGGTGGCTCGGGCGAGGAGTCCCAAGCGAGAAGAAGAAGCAATCACGTTGAGGGAAGGCGCACAACTCGTTCTTGTTTCAAGTGGTTTTCTGCTTGGGTTCAGCGGCTTGGCCTGGGCTTGGTTGGGTCTGGGCATGGTCTAGGGTTGGTTAGGGTCAGGTGGGCTCGGTGGTGGCTCGGTTGGAAGTGTCCTATGTTGGCGAGGAGTCCATTAGCGTGAGTTAGCAGCTTGTGCAGATCTGGTGCTCCGTTGCTGGGCTTGTGCGTGGATTGAGGGGCAGATCCGAGGACTTGGGATGGTCTGGGACGAGGCTGTGCGTGGTCCAAGGCTAGTGAGGGTCGTTAATGGTCAGTGATTAAGGGCTGGAGGTGTCCTAAGCCAACTAGGAGTCTTGGGAGAGGATAGGTTCACGCACAGAATTTTTGGGGCTAGTTCCAGGAAAGTTTGAGCGAGCTAGGGACTGGTTTTATGGGCTCGGCTTGGTCAGGAGGGTGCCTAGGTGGGTTGGCTCGGGTTTGGCTTGAGGTGGCTTGACCATGGCTCGAGTATTTTGGAAGATGGCTCTGTGTTGTTGTAGAGCCCAAAATCAGTACACGTAAAACTCATGCATTTATTTAATATTTAAATCATTTATTTAAATTTAAAATAATTTTTAGTGATGCATGATTTATTAAATTGCATTATTTTAATGTTTTTATGATGCACGTTAAAATAGTTTCTCGAGTTTCATGTTTCAAGCGATAATTCGATGCGGGATCGAGGAAAAGAGACCGGCAACGATTTTTGACGATTTTAAAATGTGGTAATTCATTTTAAGTGAGGATTGGTGCATTTTAAAAGATTTATTTAGTTTTACCATTTTTAAAAGCCTACTTTAATTATTATGTGATTTTATGATTTTAAAACTTTTAAAAGGTTTGTCACTTGTACACTTTATTTTAAATTAAGAGACTTTGTTTAAATTTAAAGAAAGGTTAGTGTTTGATTACCAGCTAATTAGTGGTTAATTATTAAGTAAGCTAATTTTTCTCCTAATTAACACTAATCACACGCACACACACTTTTACACACATTATAAATCGGCTATCAGACACACACACTTCATTATTCAGATTTTATTTTTTTTGAGAAGAGAAAACCTAGGGTTCCTCCACCATAGAGCAGCCGCCCCCTCCCTCTGATTTTTCCATCAAGATTTCGTTGAGGTTTCTTCAAAGAAAATCGCGCCACGTTCGTCCCGGATCAACCCTCGCTTCCTTCCCACTTTGGTATCGTCGTTCGGTAACGTTAAAGATTTAAAGGCATGTATATTCTGTTTTTCCTGCATCGATCTAGTCATATTATGTGTTGCGATGTTTTTATGCGAGAAAATCCATGTGTGCTGTAAAGGGTTTGTGCAGAAAAAAATTGTTTGATCAATCTATGCAACGTTTTTAGATCTCAGAATTTTGTTTTCACCGTTTTTTGAATTACTGCGATTTTTCGGTTGAGATTTTGGAAAAACATTCAACATATGAAACGTAGAGCTTTTCGATACCTTTGATTTAATATAAAATTCGAAATACTTTGATGAAAATTGAGTGAGTTATGATCGTTTTTGTGAGACTGCTCAAACTGCATTTTCTTCTGAAATTATGTTATTGATGTGTTCTTGAATTTTTATGGTTGCAGGCTTCGTTGGGGATCGACGGGTGATCACTGCTGTGTTTAGGTATATCGTTATTGATGTTGAAATGGTTATTGATGTTTCATTTTGCGTCGTTAGGCACTTGGGAGATTGAGTAGCCGTCAAAATCGTTTTATTGTCAAAAGTCGTGTTCACGGGTTTATCGTGTCACTAGTGATGCGTGGGTGTTTTGGGACAATTGAATAGACTCGAGTCAGTGTTATAGTATACTATGATGGGTCTCGAGATGTCGATTCATGGTCAAGAGGATCGAGATAGGGAGATTGAGTCACAAGCACAAAATTTCCGTTGGTTCGCGTCAACAGTGGGTACACGGACCCGTAAACAGACCCTGGCACGGGGTCTGTGCCCTTGTTTCTTCCGAAGTGTCTTTTTACAGAGTCTACCCGGACCCTAAGACGGACCCTGACACGGGGTCCGAGTCCTCCCTTTTCTTCGAGTATACAGATACAGTACCTACACGGAACCGGACCCGGAGGAGTGCACGGGGTCCGTGTCCAGTTTTTGTAAATATTTTATTGATTGTTTTGGGGTTTTATGTCATAGTTTAGTACGATGATTAAACGAGGTCAAGTCCAGAGTGAACTAGAATGGCACGTCTATGTATATATGTACGTATGCTCAATCTTATTTATGCAAGTTCAAGTTCCAGTATGTACGTTCTATTTTAAAAGCTGCATGTGATCTTATTACGTAGTACTCGTTACTTCAAGTTTATACATGTTGAGTCTTTAAACACACTAGACTTGATCGATGCAGGTGAGGATGAGTTTGAAGAGACGAGAGGTGGTGACCAGTGAGCTGGCTTGGACTGAGCGAGAGGCTAAACTCGAGGACCGCCATAGTTTAAGTTTTATGAAATGTTCAAAATACTCTGATTATACGTTTTGGTTTATGATCCTTAAACAAGCATTTTCTTCTAGCAATTTTTGTTTGGTATGAACATTTGTTTTATGGACGAAAATTTAAAGTTTATTTTATATTTAGGAAAAATTTATTTTTCCGCAAATTTTAAAGTAGTTAAAAGTACGGTACGTTACAGTAGTCATATATGGGTCTAAAACGAGATTTAAAAGAATAAAATTGGAACCATGGGTCAACGGGTGTGGTTCATGGCTCACAAGAGTATATTAGGTAATAAAAATGTTATGTTTAAAATTTGGGAATAAAATAATGAGTTTTGAATTTATTCGGGATTTAATCGTCTCACGAAATGTTAATTAAAGAATTAATTGAAACTCCTAGACATAAGCGGAATAAAATTATTTAAAATTATATTTAAGCTTAAATAATTATTTGGAATATGCCCATGTCATTTAAAGTGAGAAAATGATAAAATTGATGATTTTTACGTCTAGGGGCAAAACAGTAATTTTACTCTTAGAAAAATATGAAATAGTTTTGCAGCGTCCCGAAGGATCATAACGCATGTAAATGATAATTTATTATTTAAAATGATGATTTTAATGAAACTTTGATATTGTATGATTTATGGTAAGGTTGTGAAATTTTTACTGTCTAAAATGCTATTTTTGAAAAGATGTGTTATTTTATGATTTTAAAAAAAAAAAGAAAATAATTTGAGGGTTGTGAATTGACTGTGACAAACGATATATGATTTTATGGGGATGTCGTGAGGGTAAAAGTCCCCAGAGGGATCCCATTTACGGGAGAAGACCCCAAAAGGAGCCGATTTATGGGAAAAGGCCCAGAGGGAGCCCGTTTATGGAAGAAGGCTCCCGAGGGAGCCCCGACGATTGTATTTTCATGGTGGAGCCTAGTGCCCACCTCCATGGACCATGTGGAGCTGAAGACTGATCAGTTGACCGGAGAATAAAAGCTAGTCACTTTCAAGGATCAAACTTCAGCCAAAATGATATATGATTGAAATTTTATGATTAAAATGATTTCATGATATTTGATTTATGCTTAAAGCTTTTTGAATGATTTAGTTATGCTTAAAGATTTTTAAATGATTTTAAATGGTTTATTATTGTTCAAAAGCTATTTTAAATAAAAGAATGATTTTTAAATGCATTTGATTGTATATGTATTATTTGCTACTCATGTTTAGAACGTGTTGAGCCATTAGACTCACTAGGTTTGTATGATGCAGTATTTGATGATTTTATGGGAGGCGCTGACGATTGAGTGGATCGAGTGTAGTAATACACTCCCGAGGGACCTTTATGTTTCTGCACTAGATTGTTAGATATAAGATTTAAAAGATTATATTAATGATTTTATTAAAGATATTTTTATGCTTTAATTTTATATTAGATGATCTTCGTGAAGTTCGATACATGATTTCGGTTAGTTGACGATTTATGATTTATTCTATGCACTTGAGATTTTAAATGTTAATTTATTATGATCATGAAAATGTTAAGTATTTTAAATTAGTATTTTCGAGTTATGATTTATGATTAGGCAAAAAAAAGTCGAGGTCGTTTCATGTTGAGTCTTTAGACTCAATAGGTGTGAATGATGCAGGTGAGCATTATGATCAAGAAATTGGAGGTGTCGAAGACTGAGTAGGCGGAGTTAGATGTGCGCACGTGAACCCGAGGATCGTATTTTCCGCACATTATGTTTTGAGTTAGGAGTGGATGGATATTTTCATACTCATTCATTTTATTACGTTGAAGTTTGTCAGGATTTTACTTGTTACATATTTGTTTTATTTTTAAAACGTTATACTAGGGTTGATGATTTGGCGATTTTTAAACTGCGGTATTTTCACCTATTATTTGATTACATTTATTTTAAAAAAATGCAAAATTTTCAGCTAACATTGCATGCATGCTTAAAGATATAAATTTTCGAAAAAAATTGAGCTTACAAAAAAAAAATTTCCTTGCAGCATTTTAAGTTTCAGTAGTTTCAAATACGATGATACAAAGGTCACAGCTAATGAACGGAATTCAAATAAAAAAATGAATATGTATATGTTGATGAACGTTTTGACACGTTTATTTTTGTGTTACATTTACGTTCACGCTTTTAAGATCAGGAAGTTTATGTTAAATACAGTTTTTCACTATTGCATATTATGTATATGTACTTGTTATAACGATTTTTGTGTCTTGAGTCTATAAACTCACTAGGTGTGAATGATGAAGGTGAGCATATCAATGAGGAGATTGGAGGCACCGAAGACAGAGTAGGCGGGGCAGGATGTGCGCACGATAACTCGAGGATCATATTTTTCGCACATTGCGCTTTATAAGTTAGGAGTGATATTGGATATTTTCTTATTCTTTCATTTTTATATATTGATGATTGTCAGGATTTTCGCATGTTTTAATTTTGAATACTTTTATTTTAAAATGTGTAAATTTTAACTGTTATCGCATGCATGCATATAAAATGTATATTTCGATATTTAGCTTTCAAAAAAAATTCTAGTATTTTAAGTAGTAGAAGTTTCAACCAAGGTGTTCACTTCAGGAGCAATAACTTTGCGAGATGGGAAGAATGAGCCGCTCACAGTCAATGCTCAACGACTGAAGAACTATTTGGGTGGCACAGTGGAGCCACAAATTGGAGTCGCTCGATTCCAAAACAAGCGCTCGATTCCAAAACAATCAGAGCTGAGAGGGGCCTGTTGTGGGGACCCGGATGCTAATTCATTCCTTAATCGTCTTTAAGAATAATTCAAACAATTATATAATAAACAGGGTCTAAATTTTTTTTTTAAATACAAAGCGGAAACGTAATGTAATTCAATTCAAATTACATACTAAATATAAACATGTAAATCTTGTATTATCTACAAGAATTCAACTAAGTTCAACTATATATCAGTGTTGAATCCTAAGTTGCTTCGAAGCCCGGATCTCCACGCTATCGAGTCCAGCCTCGTTTTCTTCTTGACCCTGATCCTATCCCACATGTTGCCATGCACACATACAAACAAGACAACAGCCGGATAACTCCGGTGAGAATTACATTCTCAGTATAAATCATGTATACATGCAATCATAAAACAATATAAAAGCATATAACAGATATGTTTAACATGTATTCAAATCAGAATATAAATCCATATCAAGATTAAATCCTATTCTAAACATGTACCCTCATCAGGAACATAATCAACATAACTCAATATAAACCGTTAATTAGACTCATGATTCCACATTTAAGACTAGACTCAATCCTAGTCTAGGGATCCCGGTTTCCAGAAGTTAGCATTCCCATATCGACCAACAGTAATAGAAAAGACTTCAGTTCTATCCACGTCGATAGGGTATCGATCACCAGTAATAGAAGAAGCTCTTATTCTATCCACATCGATATTGTATCGATCACCAGTAATAGAAGAAACTCCGATTCTATCCACATCGATATGATATCGATCATCAGTAATAGAAGAGTTACGATTCTATCCACATCGATACAGTACCGATCACCAGTAATAGAAAAAGCCACATTTCTATCCACATCGATAGCCAATAATCCGGTGACAGACTTTGGCACTATCGCCAATACACTATCTTGTGATATCGTGCAATGTGCCCGTGGCGATCCCACCACTATCAGGCACTTCTGTCACAAGATTACTCGTCTAATACCTGCTGTCTATAAATCGAGAGAACAAGTACATCAATCAAATCTATACAATAAGGTAAAGTATGTGATTTGGGGAAACTCGAGCCAAACCTCACTCGAGTTGTGCAATCCCAACTCAACATTAATTTAAACCTTTATCTTCTCGGTCTGACGAAGACGAATTCCTGAATTCAACTCTGTCCATTCTAAATCTGGTAATAACAATATCGAGCAGACACAATATCAATATGTAACTCAATTCAGAACCTGTTCTGATCAATACTCAAATCAACATACTATCTGATCAATGTCAATCGACATACAATACAATCTCAGTCAATCGTAAATCTGATCAATATCAATCTACAGAGGTTTCGACGACATAACAATACAGTCTCGGTAACCCCGTAAATCCCAACATCTCAGAAATAATACCAGAACTCATAATCAATACCGATTTAACTCATAATTTCAATGAAAATACAAATCTGATATCGAATCTCAATTAATCAATTCCAAAATTCATAACAATTACTTAACCAGTCTGTTCTTTAATCTGACTTCGATTATACGATGTCCACTGTATTAGAAACACCATATATGATTCCTATTCAATTCTGACAACATCATAATTTCAAACCATATCTAAACGTAACAAAACTTACGTTCTGTAGAAGCCTGCGTCGATAGGAACACGGTACTGTGTCCAGATTCAAAATCAGACGGGCGGATCGAAATCTAAAGGCGCAAGAATTCTTCAATTCTTTCTCGTGCTTCCTTTTCTTCGTCTGATATGATTTCTGAAGGCGTGATACGTATATATATATATCAGCTGCTTGTTAACGAAACGTGTCATCATTCTCTTTGATTTTCAGTCGGCGCTCGGGCGGTTATAAACTACCGCTCGGGCGCCGAACACTCTGCCCTGTACTCGGCTTGTTATCCATTGGCGCTCGGGCGGTCATTTCCCACCGCTCGGGCGCAAACAGTTCTGTCCAAACATTGTACTTTTCATATGTTTTGCCTAGTCTGGTCTCGGAATGGCCCGGCTATAATCACCACATTTCATAATCAATAAATCATCTCAGATTACAATAGTCAAATTCTCGGGCATTACATTTCTCCCCCTCTAAGATACGATTTCGTCCTCGAAATCTTAGGTACAGAAACCAACAGAAAGCTCACCTCAATGAAACAATTCTGAAATCTCTGTCTCATCTCGGATTCTGTCTTCCCAATAGTTTCTTCAATATTCTAACTACTCTATTACACTTTCAACAACAGAATAGTCTTCATTCTGAATTATCTTTCTTTTACTGATTCTGATCCCCGACTAGAGGAGTCATTTAAGAAGTATAATATCAAAATTCTATTCAAAATAACTTGTGATATAATCAATCACAACTATTGGTTATACAACATCCGTATATACCAATCAACAACTCCATAGCAAATCAATATCATCATCTGTTAATCCTATTCAAGGATATATTCAATCTTCGGCCTTCCATACCAACAGTCATCATCCGACGTTGGCTTATTTCATATCAATTTTCGAGCTATCATCATTTGCTTTTGAAGCAGTTTCATTTTCTTTATCAGATTTCTGATCCTATCCGATCCAATCTCAGGTATCTCGGAGATATTATTCTCATACGACGAAAATCTACCGTTCTCACTGTACAATACCTGGACTGAAGCTATTTCAATACTCATCTGATAGCTATTGTTGTACAATCCTTCACAAAGTGATAACACATCGTATCAACTAGTGCTAAAATCCAGCACTACAGTTCCTGGATATCCTCAAGTATCAGGATAGTTACTCCAACTATCTGTCGATCTATAGACGATAAATGAAAGAGTTTATTGTATACTCTGCCAAAAGTACAAAATCAAACGAAAATCACAGTCTGATATAATCAACTTTGGCATTCAATACAATCTGACCCCTTTTCTGACATACATCTTAGTCGACTGAGCATATCTATACGTCATCCTGTACAATATAACATCCGCAGATTTGAATAATCGTTCTATAATAATCACATCATATCACCGTCATAGCAAGATTTTCGATAGTTTCGTCATGAAATTCATAGAAATGTACCCCCATTTCTACTCAAGAATCGATAATCTGTATAACCAATCTCCTGTTTTCTATCTTTCTGTCTTCATTTGTCAGCGATTCAGACATTTCAATACAAATTCTGACATAACTGATTTCATTTGTTTACATCAAAACTATCCGTTCGAATTATCACACATTTTCTGTTACCAGAATAATACTGAATCTATTACTGTGTGCATCTGACAATACCTGTCATTTCGGGCTAGAACCACTGGAGCTAGATGAACCGCTCCCTAACTTCTTGAATTGTTTCTTTCGAGCTTTCAACAAATCTTGCTTCCCACTCGTACTGCAACAATCCAATCCGAGAGGGAATTGTTGTGTCTGGGGTCGCATTGCACACAACCTTTCTTGTTGTCTAATCAGACTCGCCTCAGCTCTTTTTGCTTTATTCAAAGTATCAGCAAAATGGTAGGGTTGCTGCATATTTATCAATGCAACTATCTCTGAATTCAATCCTTTGATGAATTGCTCAGTTACAGCTTCATCATTCCCAGCTATCTGAGGAACAAAACGCAGTAGAGTAGAGAATTTAGCAACATATTCTTCAATATTCAGTTGGCCTTGTCTCAAATTCTCAAACTCTGCTCTCTTGTCCTCTCGGTACGATCTTGAGAAGAATCTTCGATAAAATTCAACTTTAAAGACTTCCCACGTAAATCACCATACCCCGTTGTTCTAATACTCTTTAGGTTGTAATCCACCAACTCCTAGGGACCTCGTGTAACTGATTGGGCACCAGTTTAATTCTCCGTTCATTTGGGTAATCAAGTGAATTAAACAGTATCTCCATGTCATCTAACCAATTCTCACAATCTTCAGACGTCTCAACACCCCTCAGAATCGGCGGCTGAAATGATTGAAACTGTTTCAACTGTGTTTCCATCGGAGTTTGTGATACATCTATCTGATCAGTCGAAGTACTACCCCTTTCCGGACTTCTTCGAGGAGGTATATCTGATTACCACAAGGGTTAGTATCACATGAGATAAATCAATCTCAGTCCTTTTCTGATCAGCTTACCTTCTGATCAAGAATTGGT
Source organism: Primulina tabacum (assembly GCF_025594145.1). Lineage (NCBI taxonomy): Eukaryota > Viridiplantae > Streptophyta > Magnoliopsida > Lamiales > Gesneriaceae > Primulina > Primulina tabacum. Next base: position 30,710 of record NW_027459732.1, on the reverse strand, counting down.
TCTGATTCAATTTCAAATCAAACATATTACCAAATCAACTCAGGTATTCAGGTAACAAGTATTTAAAAGCAGTAAACATAATATCATGCTAGCATATACAATGTAACTCCACATTATAAGTAAATCACATGCTAGCAATCACATGCTGGAAGGAAAACTCAATCTACCCCGCTCACTCTCTTCTATCTCAATCTCAAGAACCAATAGTTCTAGAACCTACTGTTCTGGAACCTAATGCTCTGATACCACCTGTTGTGGGGACCCGAACGCTAATTCATTCCTTAATCGTCTTTAGGAATAATTCAAACAATTATATAATAAACAGGGTCTAAATTTTTTTTTTTAAATACAAAGCGGAAACGTAATGTAATTCAATTCAGATTACATACTAAATATAAACATATAAATCTTGTATTATCTACAAGAATTCAACTAGGTTCAACTATATATCAGTGCTGAATCCTAAGTTGCTTCGAAGCCCGGATCTCCACGCTATCTAGTCCAGCCTCGTTTTCTTCTTGACCCTGATCCTATCCAACCTGTTGTCATGCACACATACAAACAAGACAACAGCCGGATAACGCCGGTGAGAATTAAATTCTCAGTATAAATCATGTATACATGCAATCATAAAACAATATAAAAGTATATAACAGATATGTTTAACATGTATTCAAATCAGAATATAAATCCATATCAAGAATAAATCCTATTCTAAACATGTACCCTCATTAGGAACATAATCATCATAACTCAATATAAACCGTCAATTATACTCATGATTCAACATTTAAGACTAGACTCAATCCTAGTCTAGGGATCCCGGTTTCCAGAAGTTAGCATTCCCATATCGACCAACAGTAATAGAAAAGACTCCAATTCTATCCACGTCGATAGGGTATCGATCACAAGTAATAGAAGAAGCTCTGATTCTATCGACATCGATATAGTATCGATTACCAGTAATAGAAGAAACTTCGATTCTATCCACATCGATATGATATCGATCATCAGTAGGAGAAGAGTTACGATTCTATCCACATCGATACAGTACCGATCACCAGTAATAGAAAAAGCCACATTTCTATCCACATCGATAGCCAATCATCCGGTGACAGACTTTGGCACTATCGCCAATACACTATCTTGTGACATCGTGCAATGTGCCCGTGGTGATCCCACCACTATCAGGCACTTCTGTCACAAGATTACTCGTCTAATACATGCTGTCTATAAATCGAGAGAACAAGTACATCAATCAAATCAATACAATAAGGTAAAATATGTGATTTAGGGAAACTCGAGCCAAACCTCACTCGAGTTGTGCAATCCCAACTCAACATTAATTTATACCTTTATCTTCTCGGTCTGACGAAGACGAATTCCTGAATTCAACTCTATCCATTCTCAATCTTGTAATAACAATACCGAACAGACACAATATCAATATGTAACTCAATTCAGAACCTGTTCTGATCAATACTCAAATCAACATACTATCTGATCAATGTCAATCGACATACAGTACAACAATACAATCTCAGTCAATCGTAAATCTGATCAATATCAATCTACTGAGGTTTCGACGACATAACAATACAGTCTCGATAACCCCGTAAATCCCAACATCTCAGAAATAATACGAGAACTCATAATCAATACCGGTATAACTAATAATTTCAATGATAATACAAATCTGATATCGAATCTCAATTAATCAATTCCAAAAATCATAACAATTACATAACCAGTCTGTTCTTTAATCTGACTTCGATTATACGATATCCACTGTATCAGAAACACCATATATGATTTCTATTCAATTCTGACAACATCATAATTTCAAACCATATCTAAACGTAACAAAACTTACGTCCTGAAGAAGCCTGCGTCGATAGGAACACGGTACTGTGTCCAGATTCAAAATCAGACGGGCGGATCAAAATCTATAGGCGCAAGAATTCTTCAATTCTTTCTCGTGCTTCCTTTTCTTCGTCTGATATGATTTCTGAAGGCGTGATACGTATATATATATATATATATATATATCAGCTGCATGTTAATGATACGTTTCATCATTCTCTATGATTTTCAGTCGGCGCTCGGGCGGTTATAAACTACTGCTCGGGCGCCGAACACTCTGCCCGGTACTCGGCTTGTTATCCATTGGCACTCGGGTGGTCATTTCCCACCGCTCGGGCGCCAACAGTTCTGTCCAAACATTGTACTTTTCATATGTTTTGCCCAGTCTGGTCTCGGAATGGCCCGGCTATAATCACCACAGTTCATAATCAATAAATCATCTCAGATTACAATAGTCAAATTCTCGGGCATTACATTTCTCCCCCTCTAAGATACGATTTCGTCCTCGAAATCTTAGGTACAAAAACCAACAGAAAGCTCACCTCAATGAAACAATTCTGAAATCTCTGTCTCATCTCGGATTCTGTCTTCCCAATAGTTTCTTCAATATTCTAACTACTCTATCACACTTTCAACAACAGAATAGTCTTCATTCTGAATTATCTTTCTTTTACTGATTCTGATCCCCGACTAGAGGAGTCATTTAAGAAGTATAATATCAAAATTCTATTATAAATAACTTGTGATAGAATCAATCACAACTATTGGTTATACAACATCCGTATATACCAATCAACAACTCCATAGCAAATCAATATCATCATCTGTTAATCCTATTCAAGGATATATTCAATCTTCGGCCTTCCATACCAACAGTCATCATCCGACGTTGGCTTATTTCATATCAATTTCCGAGCTATCCTCATTTGCTTCTGAAGCAGTTTCATTTTCTTTATCAGATTTCTAATCCTATCCGATCCAATCTCAGGTATCTCGGAGATATTATTCTCATACGAAGAAAATCTACCGTTCTCACTGTACAATACCTGGACTGAAGCTATTTCAATACTCATCTGATAGCTATTGTTGTACAATCCTTCACAAAGTGATAACACATCGTATCAACTAGTGCTAAAATCCAGCACTACAGTTCCTGGATATCCTCAAGTATCAGGATAGTTACTCCAACTATCTGTCGATCTATAGACGATAAATGAAAGAGTTTATTGTATACTCTGCCAAAAGTACAAAATCAAACGAAAATCACAGTCTGATATAATCAACTTTGGCATTCAATACAATCTGACCCCTTTTCTGACATACATCTTAGTCGACTGAGCATATCTATACGTCATCCTGTACAATATAACATCCGCAGATTTGAATAATCGTTCTATAATAATCACATCATATCACCGTCATAGCAAGATTTTCGATAGTTTCGTCATGAAATTCATAGAAATGTACCCCCATTTCTACTCAAGAATCGATAATCTGTATAACCAATCTCCTGTTTTCTATCTTTCTGTCTTCATTTGTCAGCGATTCAGACATTTCAATACAAATTCTGACATAACTGATTTCATTTGTTTACATCAAAACTATCCGTTCGAATTATCACACATTTTCTGTTACCAGTATAATACTGAATCTATTACTGTGTGCATCTGACAATACCTGTCATTTCGGGCTAGAACCACTGGAGCTAGATGAACCGCTCCCTAACTTCTTGAATTGTTTCTTTCGAGCTTTCAACAAATCTTGCTTCCCACTCGTACTGCAACAATCCAATCCGAGAGGGAATTGTTGTGTCTGGGGTCGCATTGCACACAACCTTTCTTGTTGTCTAATCAGACTCGCCTCAGCTCTTTTTGCTTTATTCAAAGTATCAGCAAAATGGTAGGGTTGCTGCATATTTATCAATGCAACTATCTCTGAATTCAATCCTTTGATGAATTGCTCAGTTACAGCTTCATCATTCCCAGCTATCTGAGGAACAAAACGCAGTAGAGTAGAGAATTTAGCAACATATTCTTCAATATTCAGTTGGCCTTGTCTCAAATTCTCAAACTCTGCTCTCTTGTCCTCTCGGTACGATCTTGAGAAGAATCTTCGATAAAATTCAACTTTAAAGACTTCCCACGTAAATCACCATACCCCGTTGTTCTAATACTCTTTAGGTTGTAATCCACCAACTCCTAGGGACCTCGTGTAACTGATTGGGCACCAGTTTAATTCTCCGTTCATTTGGGTAATCAAGTGAATTAAACAGTATCTCCATGTCATCTAACCAATTCTCACAATCTTCAGACGTCTCAACACCCCTCAGAATCGGCGGCTGAAATGACTGAAACTGTTTCAACTGTGTTTCCATCGCAGTTTCTGATACATCTATCTGATCAGTCGAAGTACTACCCCTTTCCGGAATTCTTCGAGGAGGTATATCTGATTACCACAAGGGTTAGTATCACATGAGATAAATCAATCTCAGTCCTTTTCTGATCAGCTTACATTCTGATCAAGAATTGGTTCTGATTCAATTTCAAATCAAACATATTACCAAATCAACTCAGGTATTCAGGTAACATGTATTTAAAAGCAGTAAACATAATATAATGCTAGCATATACAATGTAACTCGACATTATAAGTAAATCACATGCTAGCAATCACATGCAGGAAGGAAAACTCAATCTACCCCGCTCACTCTCTTCCATCTCAATCTCAAGAACCTATAGTTCTAGAACCTACTGTTCTGGAACCTAATGCTCTGATACCACCTGTTGTGGGGACCCGGACGCTAATTCATTCCTTAATCGTCTTTAGGAATAATTCAAACAATTATATAATAAACAGGGTCTAAATTTTTTTTTTAAATACAAAGCGGAAACGTAATGTAATTCAATTCAAATTACATACTAAATATAAACATATAAATCTTGTATTATCTACAAGAATTCAACTAGGTTCAACTATATATCAGTGCTGAATCCTAAGTTGCTTCGAAGCCCGGATCTCCACGCTATCTAGTCCAGCCTCGTTTTCTTCTTGACCCTGATCCTATCCCACCTGTTGCCATGCACACATACAAACAAGACAACAGTCGGATAACTCCGGTGAGAATTACATTCTCAGTATAAATCATGTATACTTGCAATCATAAAACAATATAAAAGCATATAACAGATATGTCTAACATGTATTCAAATCAGAATATAAATCCATATCAAGAATAAATCCTATTCTAAACATGTACCCTCATCAGGAACATAATCAACATAACTCAATATAAACCGTCAATTAGACTCATGATTCCACATTTAAGACTAGACTCAATCCTAGTCTAGGGATCCCGGTTTCCAGAAGTTAGCATTCCCATATCGACCAACAGTAATAGAAAAGACTCCAGTTCTATCCACGTCGATAGGGTATCGATCACCAGTAATAGAAGAAGCTCTTATTCTATCCACATCGATATTGTATCGATCACCAGTAATAGAAGAAACTCCGATTCTATCCACATCGATATGATATCGATCATCAGTAATAGAAGAGTTACGATTCTATCCACATCGATACAGTATCGATCACCAGTAATAGAAAAAGCCACATTTCTATCCACATCGATAGCCAATCATCCGGTGATAGACTTTGGCACTATCGCCAATACACTATCTTGTGACATCGTGCAATGTGCCCGTGGCGATCCCACCACTATCAGGCACTTCTGTCACAAGATTACTCGTCTAATACCTGCTGTCTATAAATCGAGAGAACAAGTACATCAATCAAATCAATACAATAAGGTAAAGTATGTGATTTAGGGAAACTCGAGCCAAACCTCACTCGAGTTGTGCAATCCCAACTCAACATTAATTTATACCTTTATCTTCTCGGTCTGACGAAGACGAATTCCTGAATTCAACTCTGTCCATTCTCAATCTGGTAATAACAATACCGAACAGACACAATATCAATATGTAACTCAATTCAGAACCTGTTCTGATCAATACTCAAATCAACATACTATCTGATCAATGTCAATCGACATACAGTACAACAATACAATCTCAGTCAATCGTAAATCTGATCAATATCAATCTACTGAGGTTTCGACGACATAACAATACAGTCTCGGTAACCCCGTAAATCCCAACATCTAAGAAATAATACCAGAACTCATAATCAATACCGGTATAACTCATAATTTCAATGATAATAAAAATCTGATATCGAATCTCAATTAATCAATTCCCAAAATCACAACAATTACATAACCAGTCTGTTCTTTAATCTGACTTCGATGATACGATGTTCACTGTATCAGAAACACCATATATGATTCCTATTCAATTCTGACAACATCATAATTTCAAACCATATCTAAACGTAACAAAACTTACGTCTTGTAGAAGCCTGCGTCGATAGGAACACGGTACTGTGTCCAGATTCAGAATCAGACGGGCGGATCGAAATCTAAAGGCGCAAGAATTCTTCAATTCTTTCTCGTGCTTCCTTTTCTTCGTCTAATATGATTTCTGAAGGCGTGATACGTATATATATATATCAGTTGCATGTTAATGATACGTGTCATCATTCTCTATGATTTTCAGTCGGCGCTCGGGCGGTTATAAACTACCACTCTGGCGCCGAACATTCTGCCCGGTACTCGGCTTGTTATCCATTGGCGCTCGGGCGGTCATTTCCCACCGCTCGGGCGCCAACAGTTCTATCCAAACATTGTACTTTTCATATGTTTTGCCCAGTCTGGTCTCGGAATGGCCCGGCTATAATCACCTCAGTTCATAATCAATAAATCATCTTAGATTACAATAGTCAAATTCTCGGGCATTACATTTCTCCCCCTCTAAGATACGATTTCGTCCTCGAAATCTTAGGTACAGAAACCAACAGAAAGCTCACCTCAATGAAACAATTCTGAAATCTCTGTCTCATCTCGGATTCTGTCTTCCCAATAGTTTCTTCAATATTCTAACTACTCTATCACACTTTCTACAACAGAATAGTCTTCATTCTGAATTATCTTTCTTTTACTGATTTCGATCCCCGACTTGAGGAGTCATTTAAGAAGTATAATATCAAAATTCTATTCAAAATAACTTGTGATAGAATCAATCACTACTATTGGTTATACAACATCCGTATATACCAATCAACAACTCCATAGCAAATCAATATCATCATCTGTTAATCCTATTCAAGGATATATTCAATCTTCGGCCTTCCATACCAACAGTCATCATCCGACGTTGGCTTATTTCATATCAATTTCCGAGCTATCATCATTTGCTTCTGAAGTAGTTTCATTTTCTTTATCAGATTTCTGATCCTATCCGATCCAATCTCAGGTATCTCGGAGATATTATTCTCATACGAAGAAAATCTACCGTTCTCACTGTACAATACCTGGACTGAAGCTATTTCAATACTCATCTGATAGCTATTGTTGTACAATCCTTCACAAAGTGATAACACATCGTATCAACTAGTGCTAAAATCCAGCACTACAGTTCCTGGATATCCTCAAGTATCAGGATAGTTACTCCAACTATCTGTCGATCTATAGACGATAAATGAAAGAATTTATTGTATACTCTGCCAAAAGTACAAAATCAAACGAAAATCACAGTCTGATATAATCAACTTTGGCATTCAATACAATCTGACCCCTTTTCTGACATACATCTAAGTCGTCTGAGCATATCTATACGTCATCCTGTACAATATAACATCCGCAGATTTGAATAAACGTTCAATAATAATCACATCATATCACCGTCATAGCAAGATTTTCGATAGTTTCGTCATGAAATTTATAGAAATGTACCCCCATTTCTACTCAAGAATCGATAATCTGTATAACCAATCTCCTGTTTTCTATCTTTCTGTCTTCATTTGTAAGCGATTTAGACATTTCAATACAAATTCTGACATAACTGATTTCATTTGTTTACATCAAAACTATCCGTTCGAATTATCACACATTTCCTGTTACCAGAATAATACTGAATCTATTACTGTGTGCATCTGACAATACCTGTCATTTCAAATTCGAAATATCTGGGACAAACAAATCAGCTAGTTATATAAACTAAAATATTACCTACCTGGTATTCTAATCGACGCACTGTTCTGACTATCGAAATCAAGTTCTGAACAGTCTGATCAAACTTCTGAACTGCTGTAATTCAAAAAATCAACTCTGAGTTGGCTTGAACTGTATATAATCTCAACGGTTCATAACAATCGGCATCAAATACGGATTCAGAATAACAGCAATATCGGATCGGATTCAAAATACCAATCATTTATACTAATCTAGTAAACACATAAAACGCAATTTCTGACATTTCTGACATTTATGAAGTTCTGCCATTTTCAATGTCGTTCTCATCCACAGATCACGGTCTCAACTGTGTTATAATCAGTCAATATACTATCTTCAGATATCATAGACTCTGAATACCCTCTGTTACAATAAAGATTCATATCTGAACAATTCTGTATACAACAATCTCAGTTCCCAGAATATTCAATAAAATTTCAACTGTTCGATTCAATCAATCATACCCTGATAGGTTCAACTCCAGCAATCAACTGAATACATAAGGAATTACTCCATTCTTTTCGATAATCATCGAATCATACAAAATACGGATATCAAGGAATTCAAAATCGAGAATCCTTACCGTATATCATTCATTTTTTGGTCATTTCAGGTCCGAATCTTACCATCTCCTGGCAAGAATCTATAATAGTTCTGTACTTGTTAGCATATCAATATCAGTAATGTAGTCAGAATCAGACAACACAAGTACAACACAATCTAATTCAATCCCATTCCCTTTTTACTGTAGTATACAATATATCACAGAATTCACTGATATCAATTCCTCTCCCCAAAAGGTACAAAGATCAATACTACAGTAATACAGACCCAGCAGGTACAACATATATCAATACAACTCAGTCAAAGATAATCATAGGGAATGCATTAGTATATATCAATACATATGCAATATAATCATAAAAGATTATTACCTGCCACTATATCATTGCGTGTGTCCTGGGTCTGTTCCTCGATCACTACCACCAGATGATTCTGCTTCCTGAAATCTTCGGGAACCTTTCTCTGGACAGACTTTACCAAAGTGTCCTGGTTGTCGACAAACATGACAACTACCAAGTACACCTCGGCATTGTTCTGTGGGATGCCTTCCTCCACAGGTTCTACAATAAACTCCAGTATAACTCGGGCTAGAACCACTGGAGCTAGATGAACCGCTCCCTAACTTCTTGAACTGTTTCTTTCGAGCTTTCAACAAATCTTGCTTCCCACTCGTACTGCCACAATCCAATCGGAGAGGGAATTGTTGTGTCTGGGGTCGCATTGCACACAACCTTTCTCGTTGTCTAATCAGACTCGCCTCAGCTCTTTTTGCTTTATTCAAAGTATCAGCAAAATGGTAAGGTTGCTGCATATTTATCAATACAACTATCTCTGAATTCAATCCTTTGATGAATTGCTCAGTTACAGCTTCATCATTCCCAGCTATCTGAGGAACAAAACGCAGTAGAGTAGAGAATTTAGCAACATATTCTTCAATATTCAGTTGGCCTTGTCTCAAATTCTCAAACTCTGCTCTCTCTTGTCCTCTCGGTACGATCTTGAGAAGAATCTTTGATAAAATTCAACTTTAAAGACTTCCCACGTAATAACCATACCCCGTTGTTCTAATACTCTTTAGGTTGTAATCCACCAACTCCTAGCGACCTCGTGTAACTGATTGGGCACCAGTTTAATTCTCCGTTCATTTGGGTAATCAAGTGAATTAAACAGTATCTCCATGTCATCTAACCAATTCTCACAATCTTCAGACGTCTCAAAACCCCTCAGAATCGGCGCCAGAAATGACTGAAACTGTTTCAACTGTGTTTCCATCGGAGTTTGTGATACATCTATCTGATCAGTCGAAGTACTACCCCTTTTCGGAATTCTTCGAGGAGGTATATCTGATTACCACAAGGGTTAGTATCACATGAGATAAATCAATCTCAGTCCTTTTCTGATCAGCTTACCTTCTGATCAAGAATTGGTTCTGATTCAATTTCAAATCAAACATATTACCAAATCAACTCAGGTATTCAGGTAACATGTATTTAAAAGCAGTAAACATAATATCATGCTAGCATATACAATGTAACTCCACATTATAAGTAAATCACATGCTAGCAATCACATGCAGGAAGGAAAACTCAATCTACCCCGCTCACTCTCTTCCATCTCAATCTCAAGAACCTATAGTTCTAGAACCTACTGTTCTGGAACCTAATGCTCTGATACCACATGTTGTGGGGACCCGGACGCTAATTCATTCCTTAATCGTCTTTAGGAATAATTCAAACAATTATATAATAAACAGGGTCTAAATTTTTTTTTAAATACAAAGCGGAAACGTAATGTAATTCAATTCAAATTACATACTAAATATAAACATATAAATCTTGTATTATCTACAAGAATTCAACTAGGTTCAACTATATATCAGTGCTGAATCCTAAGTTGCTTCGAAGCCCGGATCTCCACGCTATCTAGTCCAGCCTCGTTTTCTTCTTGACCCTGATCCTATCCCACCTGTTGCCATGCACACATACAAACAAGACAACAGTCGGATAACTCCGGTGAGAATTACATTCTCAGTATAAATCATGTATACATGCAATCATAAAACAATATAAAAGCATATAACAGATATGTCTAACATGTATTCAAATCAGAATATAAATCCAAATCAAGAATAAATCCTATTCTAAACATGTACCCTCATCAGGAACATAATCAACATAACTCAATATAAACCGTCAATTAGACTCATGATTCCACATTTAAGACTAGACTCAATCCTAGTCTAGAGATCCCGGTTTCCAGAAGTTAGCATTCCCATATCGACCAACAGTAATAGAAAAGACTCCAGTTCTATCCACGTCGATAGGGTATCGATCACCAGTAATAGAAGAAGCTCTTATTCTATCCACATCGATATTGTATCGATCACCAGTAATAGAAGAAACTCCGATTCTATCCACATCGATATGATATCGATCATCAGTAATAGAAGAGTTACGATTCTATCCACATCGATACAATACCGATCACCAGTAATAGAAAAAGCCACATTTCTATCCACATCGATAGCCAATCATCCGGTGACAGACTTTGGCACTATCGCCAATACACTATCTTGTGACATCGTGCAATGCGCCCGTGGCGATCCCACCACTATCCGGCACTTCTGTCACAAGATTAGTCGTCTAATACCTGCTGTCTATAAATCGAGAGAACAAGTACATCAATCAAATCAATACAATAAGGTAAAATATGTGATTTAGGGAAACTCGAGCCAAACCTCACTCGAGTTGTGCAATCCCAACTCAACATTAGTTTATACCTTTATCTTCTCGGTCTGACGAAGACGAACTCCTGAATTCAACTATGTCCATTCTCAATCTGGTAATAACAATACCGAACAGACACAATATCAATATGTAACTCAATTCAGAACCTGTTCTGATCAATACTCAAATCAACATACTATCTGATCAATGTCAATCGACATACAATACAACAATACAATCTCAGTCAATCGTAAATCTGATCAATATCAATCTACTGAGGTTTCGACGACATAACAATACAGTCTCGGTAACCCCGTAAATCCCAACATCTCAGAAATAATACCAGAACTCATAATCAATACCGGTTTAACTCATAATTTCAATGATAATACAAATCTGATATCGAATCTCAATTAATCAATTCCAAAAATCATAACAATTACATAACCAGTCTGTTCTTTAATCTGACTTCGATTATACGATGTCCACTATATCAGAAACACCATATATGACTCCTATTCAATTCTGACAACATCATAATTTCAAACCATATCTAAACGTAACAAAACTTACGTCCTGTAGAAGCCTGCGTCGATAGGAACACGGTACTGTGTCCAGATTCAAAATCAGACGGGCGGATCGAAATCTAAAGGCATAAGAATTCTTCAATTCTTTCTCGTTCTTCCTTTTCTTCGTCTGATATGAATTCTGAAGGCGTGATACGTATATATATATATATCAGCTGCATGTTAATGATACATGTCATCATTCTCTATGATTTTCAGTCGGCGCTCGGGCGGTTATAAACTACCGCTCGGGCGCCGAACACTCTGCCCGGTACTCGGCTTGTTATCCATTGGCGCTCGGGCGGTAATTTTCTACCGCTCGGGCGCCACAGGTTCTGCCCCGAATCGTATTCTTATTGAACACTGGCGCTCTGGCGGTCATTTCCCACTGCTCGAGCGCCAACAGTTCTGTCCAAACATTGTACTTTTCATATGTTATGACCAGTCTGGTCTCGGAATGGCCCGGCTATAATCACCTCAGTTCATAATCAATAAATCATCTCAGATTACAATAGTCAAATTCTCGGGCATTACACCTATAGTCTAGCTCTAGACTATAAATTGAAAACTAACCTCTTTCCCTACCAAATCGTTTTTCCTTTTACTTAAGTTTTAAAGATCAATTTTAGTTTTTTTTGTCTTTTATTTTTATTTTATTTTTTTATTTAAAATATAAAAAACCGAAATGATATTTTTTTTTGGGCAGAAACAATTAGTGTTCATGACCGAGCGGTGAGATATTACCGCTCGAGCGCGAACACTTCCGTGCAATTAAAATGTCCAGAATAGTTCGCGCTCGGGTGGTAATATCTTACTGTTCGGGCGCGACTGACAATAAATGCGCCCCTTTCCCTTTTTTTCTCATTCTGCACGATTATTTCTCTCTAAACCCTTCTCACAACGCCTCTTTTCCATTTTCTCAACAGGAATCTCTTCAATCCGACATATATCGGCATTATTCTCGCTCCTCGGAAGGAATTAAGAGGCCTCCTCTCCCTAATCACCTTTTATGTCGTCTTTCGTCATGCCTCCCAAGAAATTGAAAGGAATCTCGGCTATTCCTCATCTTCTTCAATTGATAGGACTCGATTAGTGAATGAGGCGGTTAGGGCATGGTATGATCATGCTAAACTTCATAGAAACCCGATAGCCGAGAGAGGATTTCGTAGGCAATTTGAGGATAGATATCTTGGGCCTATTACGGGTTTGAGTAGGCAGGGATGAGAAAAATTTGGAAATTAACCAAATACCGTTGTTGTGTCTGTTGTGCAGGAATTCCATGCAAATGCAGCTGAACAGACGGATGGTAAGGCTTTTGTTCGAGGTAGACTCGTGTCGTTTGATTATGTCACAATTATTACACCTATTGGAAACGCCCGGTTGATGACTCCCACTTCGAGGCATTTGTCGTTGCCCCCGATTATGCTATGATGCTCAAGACACTGTGTCATCTGGGAGCAACCTAGAAACCATTAGGGGGGCCGCTATGTTTCTTTGATGAGAAATATTTGAATGCCAATATTGCCATATGGTATTTGTTTTTGGCAAGAAGGATGATGCCGGTCTTGCATAAGAGCGAGGTGCAGAAGAAGCGGGCAATGGTGTTGTTTGCCTTATTCGAGGATTATGACATTAATGTGGGCAAGCTCATAAACTCTCAAATCATGAGGAGTGTTCACAACAGCCACATCGGTGTATTCTTTCCCACCATCATCTTGGAGTTGTGTGCGATGGTGGGAGTTGTTTTCCGTGATGATGAGGAATGAATGCAGCCGATGAAGGCTATTTGTGCGGAGGACCTACAACGGAAGAGTGATAAGCAATAGATTGACTTTCCCACTCACGAGGAAGATGAAGGTGGATCGAGCATTCCCGCCCCTGTCCGCCTGCAGGCACAACCCCGAAGGCGGCCCTAGAACGATAAGATGGATGAGTCGCTTGACTTCATAGCGCATCAGGATCGAGTCAATGCGAAATTTAACGATCATTTTGCCTACGTTGAGTCCCTGATGCGCACCATGCTAATCCATGTTGGCGCTGACCCAGCGGCCATACCACCACCTCTGCCATTCATTCCTCCATTCCACTTTTGGTATGACTATCAACAGCAGGGGGATGCATCTGGGGTACCACCGCCACACGACGAGGACGGGCATTAATCAGGGGAGTTCACTGTTTTCCTTCTTTTCGTTTTTATTTTCTGCTGTGTTAATTTTTTTATCATCGTTGATTCATTCTATCATTTACATTACATTTGTTTCTGTGTTATGCATCTTTGTCTAGTTAATGTGTTTCAATCTTTTGTGCAATGGGGACATTGCACACACTTAGTATGAGGGGGTCGGTTGTGTATTGCATGTGTTGTCAATTGATGGTGAATCAAGTATGTTGGTAGTTGATGATAATTTTGGATTAATATACCACATGTTTCTTAGTCTTGTCACTCGTTATTAAGACCCCATATGGTAGAAGCATACATTTTATCTTGAACTGTGAATTTTTCTATGCAAATATAGTGGGTTTTGGTAGTTGTGTGAATGATATTTGAGTTTAAAATTTGAGGGGGGAACTGGGGAGACATGAGATGTGAGTAGAACTTGAATGAATGTTTGGGGAAATGAGTGACTGACCAGTAGCACGAACTCGAGTAGAAAACCTTACTAAACATGGAATAACCTTCTTTCCAATCGTGCATAGAACCTGAAAATTCTTTCCTAGGACAAATAAATGAACATGCCATAAATTCAGAACCTAGGGAGTACACATGAGAAAATTGTTGGGACATCGTATTCTCGCACCCAAGACGCAGCGGAAGTTTAAAAATTTTGTTCTTGGACATCGTGTGTTTAGAAACATTCATAGGACGTTTACAATTATACCTTTGCGTTCTAAACGCTGGACTCCAAACTGTTCCGGTTTGAGGCAGATATAGCCCTTCTTGTAATTTCCTACGAATGGCTCTTCTCCTTTGATCGCCTAATTAGGTCCACGATCGAAGCCTTTGCTCCTCTCTTGGATTGCACTAGAAATCACAAGCTATTTTGTATCCGAATTTTCAAAATCCGGAGAGGTGCAGCGACGGCAGCACGACAGTGGAAGGAAGCTGATGGCCGAAATCTTTCTTCTCCAAAAATTGAAGTGGCCGTGATATCATGATTCTCAATCATGATTTTTTTCATTTATGATTCATAATCAACAATTAAGAAAATAATTATTGATTTTTTAATCAATAATTAAGCAAACAAATTTGCTTTGTGGCCAAGATTTCCCTCACCAATTTCATGTGGTGGACGTGACTTTGAAGGAGAAATTGGAGAGGATTTGTGGTGGTTTTGTGTGCAATTTTTTCATCACCAACAATGAGCCCTAATGGTGTATTTATAGAGTGAAACTCCTAATCTAATTAGGAGTCCCCCTCCCACAAGGACTCTGTTAATTTTATTATATTTAAACTCTCATATAATTAATATATCATGTATTTGTTAACAATTAATAATACATGACATAATAATATCATATAAAATATGTATATTATAAAATATATACATGTATATGTATATTAAATTAAATAACCATTATTTAATTTATAAACTAACTCATTGGTTAATTTAATTCTAGACTCCTCTAGAATATTTATGAGAATTTGTACATGTTAGTAGTCATCACTACTAGCACCACCATTTAATTAGTAAATTCTAAATTCACTAAATAAATGATTCCGAACTCATTATAAACCCAATCGACGATCCGATAGCGCCGATGTATCAAGGATACAAGTCTTGTTCATATAATGAAAATCGAAAATTTCGAAGATCAAAATTTTAACTTACAAAATTTATAACTTACCATATATAGCAGTTACCATATTTGGCGGCTACCAGTTTTAGTGAACTACTTCACAAAACATGCAGTTCCACTCTCCTTCCTCATTTAGCAATCATGCTAACTTTCACTTCTTCCATCCTATGGAATAAGCTCATAAACTCCTTTATAAGCTTCCTGTTTGATCTTCATCAAACTATAGTCGCCAAATTCCAACTCCTTGAAATTTGACTATCTCAACAGGAACACAGAATCCGATACTTGTGTGACCCTCAATGGTTCAGAGATACCACTATCCGTGGGTTCACATCTCCATATGATTCAGAATAACATTTATTCTTATTTGGGTTTACCCTAGTTAACCCCATTCTTTTCATCAACTCCTTGATCAAGAATGTCAGAACTCATTTCTGATTGCACCCATCTGATCATGGTAAGAGCGTCTAGTAGCATCGCCCCATGATCCCTTAGGTATCACTGATAGTGCCTGCAAGAACCTTTAGTCATGGTTAGCGTACAGTACGGTCCCTTAAACACATATGTACCAATCGAATCTGCAACCATTAGTATATCGAGAGTTTCATATAAATTCGATAACGATGTGATTTATTTTTTAGTACTATTAGTGGCATGGTATGTGCAACTAGGAAAACACATTTCCCTAAAGCACATTTCTTGCTCTTGCCAGAGACTCCTTGCACTATTAACTCATCATATCACATAGGATATATTTGCCCATAGGCGAACGGTGAATCCCCGACTACAATGCATTTGCTCCTACGTATTTCGAAACTACACCCAATCTCGCCACCTGATGACCCTCGATGGAGTCGGTAAATGGATCAAAATGCATGCTAGTACGTATAGCCTCTACATTTTCCCGGGTCAAAGGACTAATGGAGTACAACCATAACTGCGGACTAATCCACTCGATAAGTGAGAACAACTTGGACAGTCTGATGGAGGGTTATTCAGTGCATCATCTTATGATCACCCATCTGCGTGAATGGACATCTCCATGCCTGTTGCGTATTTTCTTAATTGCTCGCAAGTGCACGACGTCAAGTTATAGTAAAATATATTATTGAGTACAAGTGTCGATTCCATGAGAAGTGTGTATATAAACGTATATTAATGCTTGTGATTAAAATAGTCTTGACTTTATTTAGAAAAATCAATTTAAGGATTTTGATTTTATGAATGACTAAATTGAAAATGGATTTAAAAATAAATAAATATAGATATATATAACACCAAATTTTAGTAAATAACTTTAGCAAATAACAATGAGATAAAAGATCTAGAGGTCCGATTTCATGCAACTATCCACCATGTGTAATTCTTATTAGCTTTGTTATAAAAGTCCTTTTTATTCATTAGCAAAAAATCCTATTATTATCTACTCCCTCTTCCAAGTAATAAGTAGATATTTGTTATCTAAAAATGAATTGTGACATTCCCATCAACAATTTACAATTAAATAACACAACAAGCACTAGATTCTCTATAGGCTTCGATAGCATTATAGGCCTTCCGAACTCTATAAATACCATTGATGTATTTGATCTTTTTCTTGTTTATAATTTCTTCTTCCGAGTGATAAATTGTAAACATATAAATCATTCAAAATATGGCCAATAAATTGAAAGCATTAAGATTAGAACAATACAAATGAACAATATAAAGAACTTAAATAACTTAATTTATAACTTCTAACACATGGTTTCTAGTTTTGTTCCATCATTCCTCTAGAATTAAAGCTTAGTTCATAATAACAAAATCAAAACAACAAAACATGGTTTTAAAATAAGACATAACAAATGAAAAAAAAGGAAAGAAGAACTTAGAACAAGAGTTTGAAGAGCTGATTCCGTTCCCGGAGTTGTACAAAAGATTTCTTCCAAACTTGATGAATTTGATCTTCAATCTAGTAGTAGCCTCCTTTACTCTTTCCTTGGCTCCCCAATACCCTAGATAGTAGCAAATGATCTCTTAATATAGTCCAGACAAGATAGAAGTCGTAGCACACAAAAGTCTCAAACTTCCACGCGCAGCACACAAAGTTACAGAATTTCCGGATTCTGCTTTTCGAAGACCGCGGGTGCGGTGAAGAACAGACCGCGGGTGCGGTCCTCTTTCTGGTGTATGAGCGCAGGTGCGCTGCCTATTTCAGTGCGGGTGCACTAGCTTACCGCGGGTGCGCTGCAGCTACTGTATTTTTTTATCTTTTTGCACTTTCCAATTCAACACTTTTAATACTTCACACTCTTACTCTATACTTCGAAACTATAACAACAAAAACAACAAAAAATCAAATAAACTGCTCAAGAATCACATAATTCTAAGTTAAAAACAGGTAATAAAAGTGAAATAAATTACACTTATCAAACTCCCCCAAACTTAGGATTTTTCTAGTCCCGAGCAAAATTAAAACACACAAACAAACAAGTCATGAAAATTTTTTTAAAAGAACATGGCCTCAAGATAATTTAACTAAATCTTCATGCAATCACAAGTTAAATCAATCCAACCAATTTTTCATCTGGATATAATCATGAAATCGGTTAATTTTCTTAACTTCTAATCTCTTCAACTCATGTTTCAAAACATTCTCAATCAATTTCAATTTTTACAAACACAAATCAAGAGGTCTTTTCCGGTAAATATTGGGTTCAAAGCAATATTCATTCAAGAAAGGAATACCCAATAAATATTTGATGCAATGAGGTGTGTGTAAAATTGATCAAGATTCGTACTCAATGGAAGTGTTTATCGATTGTCCATAGGCTAAATCCTCCCAATCCCTCTCCACTAGTATATTGGACAACTATGACTAGGTTAATAGGATTTTCAATGGTTGTAATGTTAGGCCTTGGTTTATAGCTACAAATGAAGATTAGGAATTCAAATAAGGGCGTAAATTGAATTTTTATCTCTTTTGCATATTCCACGTTTTCTTTTATCTCCATTTTTTATTCATTTCATCTCTTTTTCTCCCCTTTTTCTTCAACTTCTTCAATGAAACATCATTCATTTTTCTTTTCTTTTGTAGGAGAATATCACTTTCTTTAATCTTTTGAATTCTTACTCGATTGAGAAGGTAGGAAATAATTGTATAAGTTATTCAAAGGGTTGGTAAATGTGGGCTACTTGAAAGGATATCGAATGGAGGTCTTTTACACATATTAACGTGTGCCATTCGAATTCATATAAGTTACAAAGAGGTGACAAATGATAAAAATTTTATTTGATAGCTTGAAAGGCTCAATCAATCCAAAAATTACCTAAATCATTCCTATATCATAGTTTGTCTGTATTTCGCCTCGAGTGTTGTTTGGTTAGTTCTAGACAAAATCTCAATTCACTAACACAAAGTAGAATCTAATCATCGTGAAAAGTGATGTCTCAATGCATCAACCAAATACATATATATTCAAAAGAAAAGTGATTGGCTTCCAAGAAATTTCAAGAACACAATTCTTTTCTCATATAGGCTCAAGAGGGCTTCAAATGAATATTTATAAACAATATAAATAGGCCCAAATAAAATCAAAGATTGCCTCAATCATATATGTGTTTACAAAAATTTATTTCAATATCAAATAAAAATCGCAGAGTTGTTTGGAATTTATAAGTCTCAAATTTACCAAATCTCATGATTGTTCTCTAAATTTTTCAAATTGATTGATGAACATGAATGAAATGCGTTATCTTTCTTCTCAACACACAAATTTTTTCATCATTGGCCGTTTCAAATAAAAAATTTCATGACTAAGACACTACAAACACACAAGCAAACTCAAAAGTAAATAAAAATACTCAAATAAAACTAACACTACAAACACACAAAATAAAATAAATAACATTTCTCCCCCAAACTTAAATATGTGCATCGTCCTCGATGTAAATGATCGTGAAAGTTAGAGGTACACATACCTCGGACAATGACCGTCAGTGGTCATTGTCATCCTCATCATCTGCTCCTTCTTGTGGTGGGTGGTATTCAGGCGGATCATATGCGGGTGGCCATTGCGGAGGTTGTGGAAATGGATTACCAGATGTGGAAGCTGATGGAAATTGTTGAGCCAAGACAGACGTGAAATCCATCATATAATCCATGAATGTATCGGTCCTAAACCGAAACGCGTCCATGTCTTGGCGTTGTTGGTGCATCTCCTCTTCCAAATAAGTTAATCTATCTCGCACATTTCTTCTTGGCGGTTGTGTTTGTTGTTGGTGGGCCTGAGCATGGGCATGTCTTTCAGCAGCTATTCGGTTGAATTCTCCTTGAGCTTCACGTGTATCTTGTTGATCAGATGTCAGTGACCTATGTGGTTGAATTACCACAGTGGCATTTTTTGGTTTCAACAATTCTTCGTTTGCTGCCCAAGTCACTCCCGCATAATAGCATAAGTCTGTGATAAGAGAAGGGTGGAGGAGTCCACTAGGAGAGTTACCTTTTGCATAATCTAGCATTGAGTTCTGAAGCAATTGACCTAAATCAATTGTCTTTCCCGTTAAGATGCAAAAAATCAGGATTGCCCTCTCCTTGATGACGGTGGTAGTATGTTCAGTGGGCTTAATCCTAGCCGAAATGAAGGAATACCAATCTTTGGCAACATTTTTCAAATCAGATTTGGCCAGGCTTAAATGAACATCTTCTCTCATTCGCCACTTTGCTCCCTCGATGCAAATAGTCTGAAGAATATCATTATAATCAACTTCCTCGTTCTGGTATTGTTCATATTCATCATGCATCATTGGAGGGATACCATACATTGTGTTGATGGTATGTGCATCAAAAGCTACCATCTTGCCTCGCACCAAAACCTTCAAGTGATCATGCTTAACCTTAAGGTTAGCATAAAATTCTCTTACCAAGGAAATAACCGCATCCGGTGGTGGCTTGCCAAACTCCTCCCAATGCCTAGTAGTAAGCATGAATCCAATTTCAGTTCGTGGGAAGCTCAAGTCAAAGCCCCTCTCTTTCACAATGCTCTTGTTTAGAATTTTGCCATAGTTTTCCTCCGCTTTCTCGTCCCAAAACTTGTTTGCATCATAATTTGCAGATGATGATGCACCCTTTGATTGTTTCTTTCTTGGAGGCATTTTATCGAACACTTTTAACTCACCAAATTCCCCTTCAATCCAATTCACTAAACTTGATGATTTTTTTTTACTCCCCCAAACTTATTAATCACAAGAAGTACAAATCAACAATATACACATTAATCCAATCAACTCCAATCAACAATGTCAAGAATATACTCCACTAAATTTTTCTATTTCTTTCATAACCAATGGCACCAAAAATTTCTGAATTTCAAAGCCAATATAGTATGTAATTGCTCACCTTGGTTGTTGAAATGATTCTTGTAAGAACAAAATCGAAGCTCCAAAATTTGTGAAAATTTTCGAGCCCCCTTTCAAACCATAGGTTGGTGTTGATTTTGTGGAATGAAGATGGATGTTGGATGAAATGATTAAAGGTATGAATGTGTGGAGTGGGAAATGTGTATTTGGGAGAAAAAAATCGAGTATGAAATGTGTTCTTGAGTGAGTATTTCGAAGTGAAGAAGAGGTGGAGTAGAATCGTTCTTCGTTATGTCCAATGTGTGCTTGTTTCAGACTTTAAAAACATCGACCGCGGGTGCGGTCATAAACACACCGCGGGTGCGGTCTTGGCTCTGGAAAATTTTTATTTTTCGATCTTCAGCAACCGCGGGTGCGGTGTAACAGGTAGCGCGGGTGCGGTCTTGGCTCTGGAAAACAGCGCGGGTGCTCTAATCAAATGACAGCGGGTGCGCTTGGCCTACTGGAATTTTTCATTCTTTTGAATCCACAACAACCGCTGGTGCGGTGTTAATTTTACCGCAGGTGCGGTAAGCTCTCGGCCAATCCAATGTAGGTGCGCTCCTGAAAATACCGCAGGTGCGATCTGGCTACTGGAATTTTTAAATTTTAGATTCAATAGCTACTGCGGGTGCGACACATTTCCAGTGCGGGTGCACTCTTTGAAGTTGTTTTCTCCTCCAATTTTTAGTCCTGAGAAAGAACTGAAATTCATAAGATTTGGGAAGATACAAGAACACATTATACCAAAAATACACAACCTAAAATAATAATACAAGAGTAAAAGCAAAATCAAAAACAAAATTTAATAAAGAATAAAAAAAATTTGGGTTGCCTCCCAAAAAGCGCTTGGTTTAACGTCGTCAGCCCGACTATACCAATTTTGTTCATGGTGGTTCGCTCAACCCAATGATGTCGATATTCCTTACTTCAGTCCCATAATAAGGCTTAATCCGCTGACCATTCACCTTGAAAGTTCTTCCATCGTTGCATTTTAACTCGATAGCCCCATGAGGGTATACTGTTTCTACAACAAAGGGCCCTGACCAACGCGACTTCAACTTACCAGGAAACAACTTCAGACGAGAATTGAATAATAATACTTGTTGCCCTGGTTTGAGCTCCCTTTGAACAATGATTTTGTCATGCCATTTCTTAGTCTGCTCTTTGTAGATCTTGGCATTCTCATATGCGTCATTTCGGAATTCTTCCATTCCATTTAGTTGCAATTTTCTGACATCGCCAGATGCCTTTAAGTCAAAGTTCAACTTCTTAATTGCCCAGAATACTCGGTGCTCCAACTCAAGTGGCAAGTGACATGCTTTTCCAAATACGAGCCTATAGGGAGACATCCCAATAGGTGTTTTGAATGTGGTTCGGTATGCCCATAGTGCATCATCCAACTTGAGTGCCCAATCCTTCCGGTTAATGTTGACTGTCTTCTCCAATATTTCTTTAATTTCCCGGTTGGATATTTTAGCTTGTCCATTCGATTGGGGGTGATACGCCAGTGCCACTTTATGCTTCACACTGTATTTAGCCAAAAGTGAGTTGAAAATGTTATTGCAAAAAAGCGTACCTTCGTCACTTATAATGGCTCTCAGTGTTCCGAACCTCGTGAAGATGTTCTTATGCACGAATTTAGCTACAACATGAGCATCATTAGTATTGGTGGCGATTGCTTCCACCCATTTTGAAACATAATCCACAGCTAATAAAATATAAGAATTACCAAAAGAAGGGGGAAAAGGTCCCATGAAATCAATGCCCCAAACGTCAAAAAGTTCTACTTCCAAAATATTCGTAAGTGGTAGTTCGTGACGTCTAGAAATGTTTCCTAACCTTTGGCATCTATCACAACGATTTTACTAAGGTATAACTATCTTTAAACAAACTAGGCCAATAGAAACCAGATTGCAATACCTTAGCTGCTGTTCGTGTTGCTCCAAAATGTCCACCATAAGGTGACGAATGACATTGTTCCAGAATTTTGTTTGCATCGTCGCCATCCACGCATCTCCTTATAACTTGGTCAGCACATCTCTTGAATACGTATGGATCATCCCATAGGTAAAACTTCGCATCGTGAATGAATTTCTTCTTTTGGTGATAACTCAAATCTGGACGAAGAGTACCACAAGACAAGAAGTTAGCTATATCAGCAAACCATGGGAGTTTAGAATTTACCTCAAAAAGTTGTTCGTCTGGAAATGCTTCTTTATGATTCTTTCATCTTTTTTATCTTCAAGTTCGATTCATGATAAGTGGTCAGCCACTTGATTTTCACACACCCTTCCTATCTTTCACTTCAAAATCAATTCTTGGAGCAATAAAATCCACTTTATCAAGCGTGGTTTGCATCCTTCTTGGCAAAAAGGTATCGAATAGCTGCATGGTCAGTGAAAACAATTACCTTTGTGCCGACCAAGTAAGGTCTAAACTTGTCAAATGCAAACACTACTGCAAGCATCTCCTTTTCAGTAGTTGTGTAATTTTGCTGTGCAGCATCCATGGTTCGACTTGCATAGTAGATTGATCTAAAAATTTATCACGCATTTGGCCCAACACCACACCTACTGCATAATCACTAGCATCGCACATCAATTCGAAGGGCTCCTTCCAATCTGGTACTATCATAATTGGTGTTGTCACCAATGCCTTCTTGATCTTCTTAATGCCTGCAGACAATCATCATCAAAAATAAAAGTTGATTCTTTTTCAAGCAATTACACAAAGGTTTAGAAATCTTAGAAAAATCTTTGATAAATCTACGATAAAACCCGACGTGTCCTAAGAAACTCCTTATCCTTTGGATGTTCTCTTCGGTGGTGGAAGCTTTTCAATTGCAACCACTTTGGCTCTGTCTACCTCTAATCCCTTAGAAGACACTTTATGTCCAAGAACAATACCCTCTTGGACCATAAAATGACATTTTTCCCAATTAAGAACTAAGTTCTTTTCTTGACATCTCTGCAAAAACAAGGGAAAGGTTATGTAAACAGTGATCAAATGAAGAGCCAAATACCGAGAAATCATCCATGAAAACTTCCATGATGTCTTCCACCATGTCTGCAAATATGGCCATCATACACCTCTGAAAAGTAGCAGGTGCATTACATAGTCCAAAAGGCATCCTCCTAAAAGCAAACGTGCCATAGGGGCACGTGAAAGTTGTCTTCTCTTGATCCTCCGGTGCTATAGCAATCTGGTTATAACCTGAATAACCATCTAAAAAACAGTAGTGACAATAACCAGCAAGTCTATCAAGCATTTGATCAATAAAAGGTAATGGAAAATGATCTTTCCGTGTGGCGTTGTTCAACTTCCTATAATCAATACATACTCGCCATCCAGTTACAGTACGAGTAGATATTAGTTCATCATTTTCATTCTTTACCACAGTCATTCCACCCTTAGGCACTACTTGCACAGGAGACACCCAACTGCTGTCAGAAATAGCATATATAACTCCAGCATTTAACAATTTCAACACTTCATTTTTCACTACCTCCTTCATGGCTGGATTTAACCTTCTCTGATGATCCACATAAGGAGCGTATGACCTCCATTAAAATCCTATGCATGCATATGGTGGGACTAATCCCCTTGATATCAGAAATCGACCACCCAAATGCAGTTTTAAATTTCCTCAACACTCTCAACAATTTTCTTTTTCATCTAAAGTAAGAAAGGAAGAGATAATTACCGGATATGTCGACTTCTCACCCAAGAAAGCATAGCAAAGATGACTTGGCAATTCCTTCAAAACAGGGGATGAATGTATAATCTCTGAACACTTTTCTTCATCCAACTTCTCCTTTGCGGCTTCCTTCACCTTTGGCAACTCCTCAAGAGCCAAAAGTTGCTCTCTCAATTCCCAATCATCATCATCAACTCTACCAACAGTACTAGAAAGGCATCTTTCTAATGGATCTTTTACTGTATGACTTATACCAATCTCAGCAACACAAGAGTCAATTATATCAATGCTTTTACAAGTACTCACCTCGTGTTACCTTTAATAGCCTTATAGATGTTGAATATCACAGCTTCCCCACCAACTCTCAAGGTGAGTTCTCCTTTGTGTACATCTATCAATGCTTTTCCAGTGGCTAAGAAGGGTCGCCCAAAAATCAATGGAGAATCTTGATCTTCCTCCATATCAAGTATTACAAAATCAGCGGGGAAGATAAACTTGTCAACTTTTACCAAAACATCTTCAACAATTCCACGAGGATAGGTGAGTGACCTATCTGCAAGTTGCAAAGTTATAGTGGTTGGTTTTACCTCCCCAAGCTTCAAGTCCCTGTAAATAGAAAATGGCATAAGATTAATACTTGCTCCAAGATCACATAAAGCTTTATTAACATGATTACCACCAATAATGCAAGGAATAGTAAAACTCCCTGGATCTTTTAGTTTTTGTGGTAACTTCTTTTGGAGAATGGCGCTACACTCTTCGGTCAATTTCACTGTCTCGAACTCTTGCACTTCCTCTTCTTTGACATCACATCTTTGATGAACTTTGCATAGTTTGGCATTTGCTCTAAAGCATCAGCAAATGGAATGTTGATGTGAATCTTCTTGAAAATTTCCAAAAATTTTGCAAATTGATCATCAATAATCTTCTTCCTAAATCTCTGTGGGTATGGAAGAGTCGGCTTAAATACTGGAGGTTGTTCAACTTCAACTTCAGCTTTGGATCCCTCGGTTTCAACTTCTTCAACTGTCTTCTCGCTTTCCTCATTCTCTTTGGATTTTTAACCTCAAGTTCTCTTCCACTTCTCAAAGTTACAGCTTTGCATTGCTCCTTTGGATTCACTTCAGTATTACTTGGGAATTGACCTCTATTTTGATCTCTCAATGCATTAGCCAACTGTCCAATCTGTGTCTCCAATGATTTCATTGTGGCACCCATATTTCCCATGTGAGTTTCCATGCCATCAAGACGAGATTCAGTCCTAGCCATCCTTTTACTAGATTCAGCAACAAATGTCCCAACTAGATCCTCAAGTGAAGGTTTTCCTTCCCCTTTGATGTATTGAACCCCGGTGGAGGATTCAACACATTCTTATTATTAGCATATGAAAAATTCTCATGATTTCTCAAACCAGGATGATAAGTGTTAGGGGGAGGGTTACCTCGATATCCTCCGTAGCCACCAAAATTCCTATTGTTGATATAATGAGCCTCATCAGGAATATGTGGTTCTTCAGTAACAACCGATGCATTTTCAACCTCTGTTGTACTAGCTTTATTCATAGCTGCAATTTGAGTTGTTAAAGCTGAAACTTGTGCAGTCAGTGATGTAATAGGATCTATGGCATAAATCCAGCTGGCTTCTTTACTCCTGACCTCTCAGATGGCCACTGATAACTGTTAATGGTCATCTGTTCAAGCAAATCATATGCTTGATCAGGTGATTTGGCAAATATCGTGCCACCAGCTGCTGCATCCACAGTGCCTCTTGTTTGTCCATTCAAACCATTGTAAAACAATTCAATCTGTACCCAATCTTCAAAACCATGGTTTGGACACCTCCTCAACAACTCCTTATACCGTTCCCATGCCTCATATAATTGCTCAAAGTCAGTCTGCCTAAAAGTACTTATCTCAATTTTCAACTGTGCAGACTTCGCAGGTGGAAAATATTTAGCAAGGAACTTGGTTGCTAACTCCTGCCATGTAGTGATACTCCCCAAAGGAAGCGATTGGAGCCATCCTCTTGCTTGGTCCCTAAGAGAAAAAGAAACAAACGCAATCGAATTATATCATCAGAAACACCATTTATTTTACCGTGTCAGTGATTTCAAGGAATGTTCTGAGATGTAGATGAAGATCTGCGGTAGCTGCTCCCCCAAACTGATTCTGTTGAACCATGTTTATTAATGCAGGCTTGAGTTCAAAGTTGTTTGCATTAATAGTCCCTCGTGCTATTCCTGAATAATGAGTATTTAATACCGGCCTAAAATGATCTCTGATGGGTATTGCAGGGGGTGGATTTTCATTATCTCTGTTGTCAGCCATTGCTTGAATCTCTTCTCTTCGCCTTTCTTAATCTTCTTGCGGTTCTTTCGATCTCAGGATCAAAGATAAGCAAGTCAAGATTTTGCGATCTTCGCATGCACTGTCAAACAAGATAAAAACAATTCAATGTTTAATGTAATACAATAAAAACAACTCTAAATTAAAATCAAGACTAATTGGTAACAATACTAATATAAATTTAAAATAAACACTCCCCGGCAACGGCGCCAAAAACTTGTTGCGTTTTTCTTGATTGCTCGCAAGCACGACGTCAAGTTATAGTAAAATATATTATTGAGTACAAGTGTCGATCCCACGAGGAGTGTGTATAAACGTATATTAATGCTTGTGATTAAAATAGTCTTGACTTTATTTAGAAAAATCAATTTAAGGATTTGATTTTATGAATGACTAAATTGAAAATGGATTTAAAATAAATAAATATAGATATATATAACACCAAATTTTAGCAAATAACAATGAGATAAAAGATCTAGAGGTCCGATTTCACGCAACTATCCACCATGTGTAATTCTTATTAGCTTTGTTATAAAAGTCCTTTTTATTCATTAGCAAAAATCCTATTATTATCTACTCCCTCTTCCAAGTAATAAGTAGATATTTGTTATCTAAAAATGAATTGTGACATTCCCATCAACAATTTACAATTAAATAACAAACAAGCACTAGATTCTCTATAGGCTTCGATAGCATTATAGGCCTTCCGAACTCTATAAATACCATTGATGTATTTGATCTTTTTCTTGTTTATAATTTCCTCTTCCGAGTGATAAATTGTAAACATATAAATCATTCAAAATATGGCCAATAAATTGAAAGCATTAAGATTAGAACAATAAAAAACAATATGAAGAACTTAAATAACTTAATTTATAACTTCTAACACATGGTTTCTAGTTTTGTTCCATCATTCCTCTAGAATTAAAACTTAGTTCATAATAACAAATCAAAAAAAAAACATGGTTTTAAAATAAGACATAACAAATGAAAAACAAAGGAAAGAAGAACTTAGAACAAGAGTTTGAAGAGCTGATTCCGTTCCCGGAGTTGTACAAAAGATTTCTTCCAAACTTGATGAATTTGATCTTCAATCTAGTAGTAGCCTCCTTCACTCTTTCCTTGGCTCCCCAATACCCTAGATAGTAGCAAATGATCTTATATAGTCCAGACAAGATAGAAGTCGTAGCACACAAAAGTCTCAAACTTCCACGCGCAGCACACAAAGTTACAGAATTTCCGGATTCTGCTTTTCGAAGACCGCGGGTGCGGTGAAGAACAGACCGCGGGTGCGGTCCTCTTTCTGGTGTATGAGCGCAGGTGCGCTGCCTATTTCAGTGCGGGTGCACTAGCTTACCGCGGGTGCGGTACATGAATAAGCGCGGGTGCGCTGCAGCTACTGTATTTTTTTATCTTTTTGCACTTTCCAATTCAACACTTTTAATACTTCACACTCTTATTCTATACTTCAAACTATAACAACAAAAACAACAACAAATCAAATAAACTGCTCAAGAATCACATAATTCTAAGTTAAAAACAAGTAATAAAAGTGAAAAAATTACACTTATCAATGCCCTTGCCAAAACATGGCATTTACACCACAATGCTAGTCTCAAGCTCGAGCGACCTTTATCCTTGGTTTAGGCGGCTGAATCGACTAGGCACCTATTTAGAATATACGGTACACTTCCTAATGAGTTCCATGATCTTACGTTGCGACGCAGACCTCATGGTAATTGTATATTCAAGGACTTTATCTATGCAGCTTGCATGGGTATACAGATAAAGTATAATGCCATAATCAAATAAAATCGTAAAATATTATTAAAATAAAGATTATTTTACATTAGAGTCAATAAAGCCCGAGCCACAAGTTGGCTTGTCGGGCACCTACTCTAACAAAAATTGTGCACTTATTCAAAAAAAAGAAAAAAAAATGAAAACAAAAGAGAATGTAAGGTGTGGGGGAGCCAAAAAGGGATGAAATATATCCTTATGATGAAAATATGCAGATGTACAACATTGAGGACTGTCGGATGAAAATTCTGATGAGTGCATAATGAAAATGATCGGTGTACTCCCAATATTTTTGGACACTTGAGCATATGTTGACATTACCCCCTAAATATCGTTGTGCAACCACAAAATTCTACTACATTGTGTTTACTGGTTGGTCACGAATAAAATTGAAACTCAGGAGAGTGAAAACTTGTGTTGAATTTTCGATTTACTGACTCACAAGATTTGCGAATAAAGCTATCTGAAGTACAAGCTGGTAGAACCCACAGCACACACACAAACACATTTTCTTTCCAAGTAAAAATGCTATGTGGTGCTTTAAAAGGGGTGTTAATGGATGTTGTGATGTGATTAATGGATGTAGTTCAAAAACCCGCAGAAACAAGAGATACCAGTTTGCTGTTTCTCCATCAAGTTGGTTGTTTGATACTTTTATTTGATGTCTCATTTTGTATCATGGTTGTGTTCTTGACCTATTTTGTTTTAGGGCAAGCAAAAGGTCAGTATGAGGGGGTTGATATGTGGTGTTTTACGTGTTTTATTGCATTAGTTTTGTGTGTGTTTGCATTGTGTGTGTGTGCATTTCATATACATTTTGTTCGTTTTAGAATTAGCATATGCATATGATAGTGTCTCATCAACATGATGAATTTGCAGGTGCAATGGCCGGAGAACTGATATCGGGAGATAAATATACAATCCATGCAAGAAAGAGAGGAACTGGGCAGAAAAGTTGGCGCCTAGGCGGTAGGATCTTATCGCTCGAGCGCGAGATGGACCTTTGAAGAATGAATACAGAGGAATCGTTGCTCGGGCGATACAATCTTACCGCTTGAGCACGAGTACCATACATTGGAAGAAAAATAATAGAGGAGTCGGCGCTCGGGCAGTAGAATCTTATCGCCCGAGCGGGACTCAATTTGGAAAAAATTTGTGAGAATGATTTCTAGCTTCCGAGGGTTGCTTACCAATGGAGGATGATAAAGATAAAAAATTATATATTAATTAAATGTTTATAATATAAATTTACAGTTTTTTTAATTAAATGTTTAAATATTATATGTTTTATAATAAATTGTATAAAATATAAGTTGTTGT
This sequence comes from Primulina tabacum, assembly GCF_025594145.1. NCBI lineage: Eukaryota > Viridiplantae > Streptophyta > Magnoliopsida > Lamiales > Gesneriaceae > Primulina > Primulina tabacum. Next base: position 526 of record NW_027459732.1, on the reverse strand, counting down.
TATAAGTTTTTACTATTTTTACAGGTTCGATAAAACAAGAATAACCTTGGCGTTGCAAATGGGATTAAGATAATTCTTGAACTATAGAAAGTTGATGTTAATATCTACAATATTGGTGGCAAGCATAAGATAAAAATTTCTCACAAGTGTGATCAAATTAAGCAACAAATAAAGTTACCAAAGAAGTGGCAGTTTTACCATCCTCTAGCATTTTGACCATATCTCTCAATTACTTGGTTAAAGGGTTAAAAAAATACCACAATTCAAACAACTCAATTATCTACATGTTTTGTTTTATGTGGAGAAGAAAATTCGGATGGAAATATTTTCAAAAGTGATGTGTATTTAAATATAATTTTTTGGAACACCAATGAAGACTTATGTGTAAAAAAATAATATTTTATTTGTGGTTGTCTCCCCAAATTTGGCTATAAATAGGGGTGTATTGTAATGTATTGAGATATCCCTCATTTATGAACAAACCTTTGAGTTCATAATATTTATCTCTTTGTTTTCTTTTATTTCT